>NW_009938557.1:0-57221 GCF_000696875.1 Nestor notabilis
GTCTCTCCAATTTAGAGATAAGGAGGTCATGCGGGACAGTGTTGAATGTTTTGCATAACTCCAGGTAGAGCATCTCTCTTAGCCTTTCCTCACATGCTGCCCAGTCCTTGGATCATCTTTGTGGCCGTTCTCTGGACTCACACAGACCACTTGTCTAGACTATAACATATGCATTTCTCTAGGAGGAGGCTGTGGAAAACCATATCAAAAGCCTTGGAGAGATCCAAGCTGATAATGTCCACCACTTGTTCATTGCTCATGTAGTCCAGGGTGGGACTGGATGGAGACAGTTTAAGCAGAGCTTTACTTGCATCCCTTTCCCAAGCTGCAGATATGGGTATGCTCCGCAGCTGTAGTAAGTCTCCACATGAACATGTCATTTGTTTCTGGGAACCATGTTCCTGGATAGCTAAAGATGTGTGAGAAAGGATTAAAGAGGTTGATACGTAAAGCTTGGCACAGAAATGACTGAGGAGGATCGTAGGATAGGAGTCAGCTGAGATGTGAAGGCTGTGAACATAAAAGGAAGCGAGGGATTATTTACTGAGCTCTGCTGAGAGGAAATAGCACAAATGGGATGAGGCCCAAAAGAAAACGTCAGCCTGGCTTTCGGGAAACAGGATGCATTTTTAGGATGCCCGGAGTGAGGATTAAATAAGCAGTGCCTTATCAGATAAGATGCTGAATCATGTGAGATAATCATGATAAAACATGGAAGACAGCCTGGATCCTCTCCCTGGCTTTTTCTTCTCTGCCAACCTTGGGAAACCTGCTTCTTGCCTTCACTTGTTGTCTCATTAAGCTGTAATAGCTTTGGGAAAAGACTTTTGGTACTTGCTTTGAGTTTATTTAACAACGCCTACCTTGAAGGAACTATTTTCTGGGTGCTATTTAAATAGCATCAGAAGTAGTCTTCACCAAATTCAGACTTACAAGAAGGATGGCTCCGTATAGTGGTATTCTAGGTGCCTAAACTCTCTCGGGGTTATGCTGGATTTGGATTTACCATAAGGTGTTGTGCACCAAGGACAAGGTTTATGCTGGTAAACAGAGAGCTACCTAAGATAGCAAGCAGAAAATGTAATGGGAGGACAGGGCTTTATCTTCAGGCTCTGAAAAGGACCAGTCCTCCCAGTGCTGATCTGGTGGAAGGCACTTCTCAAGATTCTTCAGCTTACTTGTTGTGCTACCTAAATCCTTTCTCATACTATTGCGGGAATATATTGAACTATACAATGTATTAAGACAAGGTGACTTTAACATTTTCATTGAAGACATGACGTGCTGGATCCAAGTCCTTCCTCTCTCTCAGGTGATTTGAAGACAAAGCTGCTTCCCCAAAATAAGAATGCCCTTACAGTGTGCTAAAGGACATCCCAGTACCACAAATCTCTGCTGCCTTTTCATGGGGTAGAGCAATATCTGGCTGTCTACAAGACCAGGCTCTGAAGAGGAGACAGAAAAACATATAGTTTATAAGCTCTATTGGATTTTAGGAGTAAGCTGGGTCTTGAAAGGTGGGTGCCAAGACTTAGGCAGTCCTTTTCATACTGCAAAAAGTCTATCATGGAGTGCTACTATTGAGAACACAGACAAATGGGATTTTAGGGTTAGCAAGCAGCTACTTTAAGGGTTTTGGCATTACGCTGGTGCCACAAGTAACAACTTGATGCTTAGTCTTTAGGTGGAATTCAGCATTTAAACTCTGAGAGCTTCTTCTGCCAATTTCTTGAGACCTAACAAGGTAATGACCTGCCAGCATGTTAGAAGAAAATTCCCAGTGAACTTATAAACTTCAGGCACGAATGAAAACTGAAACAAGAGCAGGATGTGATAGTAGCAATAAATAGAACAGTGCTTGCTTTTCCTTTCACAGCAGCAGTCCTCTGCTGGGAACTTTGCCTTTAAAATGCCTGCTGGGAGGTTCCCTGGCAGAGACTAAGCAGGTGAAGAGCTTCCAAGCTAACGAGCTCCAATAGATAAGAGCAGGAACTCATCTGGCAAAGAGATGACTCCTTTTCTCTTCCAAAGGAGCTTTCAGAGCAGCACTGTTGGGTAACCACGGTTCACGTAAAAATACTTGCTTTTTGGGGAATGAAGCTGAGATAGTCTTGAGTCTGGCAGAAAATCCCAATAATCCCCAGGGAACATGGAACATGAAGGGGAAATACATTGGCTCCGCAGTTCAAAGCAGAGATAAAAACTTCCCAAACTATGGCTTTTCTTCTAAACACTATTTGTAGCCTTCAACGTAAACTCTTCGCGTGCAGTCTCTTTGCTCTGGATTTCTCCCTTGCACATGTTGTTCCTGAGTTTTTGCAGTCTCTAAATGGCAGAGAGGACAGAAAGTCACGTTCCCTTTGATGAGTGCATGTGTGTGCATGTAACCTGCTGGCAGAGATGCACTAGCACTGGCCACCACCTTGTATAGACATGCACTGAAGTTGGACCCTGCAGATGTAAGCAGTGGCAATATTTCTCTCAATAAGATTACAAATGATATAACACACCAATGTGATTGATAGATAAATAAATAATCATAGAACCATAGAATGGGTTGGGTTGAATGGACCTTAAAGCTCACCCAGTTTCAACCCCCTGCTACAGTCAGGGACACCTTCCACTAGAGCAGGTTGCTCCAAGCCCCTGTGTCCAACCTGGCCTTGAACACTGCCAGGAATGGGGCAGCCACAGCTTCTCTGGGCACCCTGTGCCAGTGCCTCAGCACCCTCACAGTATTATGGAGTGAGGGAAGACAAGATGATCAGCTAATATAATAGGGTATGTTACATCATCTGGTGAAAGGCCATTTGAGGCTAAATGATGTTCTTGGTGGTCCCTCAGACCTAATACTGGAAACCAGACTCCAAGTCCTGAGCTAAGGTTCTGCTGGCAAGCCATGGGTGGACAATGCTTGTTATGCACTGCAAGCACTGGAGTGGGGAAACTAATATTACAGTTAATGTTAAGGACCAGACAAAATTATTTTGTTCATCTCAAAAACTACCACGAGTTTTGGCAGAATTTGCTGAATAGTTTCAGTGGGAAGCTTTGGGGCAGGGAATAAAAGTAACAATGAGGAGGCAGAACTAGAACAGCCCTGCTCAGGATCCTCCAGTCGCTTAGTCTGGATGTGGAAATGGAGACTCAATCTCTGCTTTCACCAAAGGCATCAGACCCCCTCAGGCTTCTCTGACACAGCAACACAGCAGCTTTTTGTGCCAGCACTGTCCCTGGGGGCTCCAGCCTCTCAAGGGCATATTCTCCCCTGCTTTGTGAACTTCATGGTGGCAGATTTATTATTTCTTTTACCCTTTCATGGCAGTTAGTTAGAATTACAGTGAATTCATCTTTAGATGAAATACACAATACAAAGTACGAGGGAAATGCTGAAGCTAATAAAAACAGCACAAACCCCTCCAAATTCCTCTATCCTGCTGACTTCAAAATACACTGGTTTGCTCACATTGACCTAAGAATGACTGCTAGGACAGACAAATGTATGGGAATTGCAATATTTCTGGGAATAGCTGCTAAGATGCAAGCCAAGCATCTTATGTTGGGAATCACGTTCACAAATCTGGAAAGGGGAATTGTGAACCAATTCTGATCCTCGCTCCCACTCCTGGAGGAAAGTCGTCACAGGCTCAGGATGATACAGACAAGCATGTCCTTGCTTCTGAAATTCCTTAATTCTCTAGTGTTTCAAACAGGATAAACCTTTTGGCCCAGATCATGAGCTAGCAGCATGTTTTTCCCCAGAAGGAACAAACTGTAAGTTGTAATCTTAGATCTGAACATTCTTTATTAACCCATGTTTTTAGTCAGTGATAGCACTAATTAAAGTACACATTATTAACAGCATGCAGGAAAAAACAGGAAAAAACATATCTCTTGTAACATGTTTAATCAGGGCCATGTTTAAGACAAAATGGAATGTTTTTCTTAGAAAATACTGGTTTGTGCAAATAATAACTTGCCCAAAGGAGCCCTTTCCCTGAATTATTTAGGCACTCAGGCTGAAAAATCAAACTGATCCACTCTGGTCTTGTAACCTGTGAATCAAACTTGATTTTACCAGTGTGACTGAGAAAGAATTCATATCTGGACAGAAAACATCACCAGACCATCAGCAGGTATCTGTATTTTTCTGAAGCCCATTAGACTAGTCCTCTTGGATGAGTAGGAGAGACAAAATCTTGCAAGCAAAGTAGAGGTGACCCAGTTGCTTTCAACCATTTGCTTATATATAGCTATTAAGTAATTCACAAAAAATAGGCAAAAAAAAGGTTAAATTCTGTAGAAATCTCAATTCCTGGCATTGCCAGGGAAGTCCATGGTCTAATACAGGGTGTTTTACAACTATAACTTCCACAAGAACCCACCATTCTATAAGGAACAGAGGAGAACACCATGGTTTAGTGGTGGACTTGGCAGTCCTGAGGGATTGGTTGGACTTGATGATCTTAAAGGTCTTTTCCAACCTAGTTCATTCTATGATTCTGCGATTAGCTCCGAGGAAGAGCACTACACAGTGGGCTTCCTCTTGGCATTAGAAACAGTGTCTGAGATTAGAAGGAACTGAAGAGGCAGATGAGTCAGATGGGTCTGGGCTGTAGGGGGTCAGTTATGTTATAGAGGAGCTTCTGTAGGGTCCTGCTGACCTCTTGGTGTTGAGCTGGTATAAAAGAGAGTAAAATTTGACCTGCATGTTCCTTAGATGTCTCTCCTTGTAATGAAGAAAAGCAGGAATTAAAGCCAAGAACAATTACATGTTCTGAATCGAGTTCTATAACCGTCTGGTTTCCAAATGCAAAGCCACTGCCTTCACTTTGGTTCACAGAAGCAATTCACATAGGAGACCCATATGGCCACCACTCTTTTTTCAGCTGGGAACTGCCTTTAAGTTTTTATCAGAACTCAGCTATCTGCCTGTGTTATTTATATGCATACACGTGGGTGCCAGATCCTCAGTTAACTGATTTATAGCCATGAGGAATGCAAAAGCTGTATGCCACTAGTTGCACTTGGAGCTGAAAGTTTGTCCTTTTTTGATAGATGTGACATTGTTCTGAAATTAACCTTTTTTTAGTGTATTTCAGGGAGGCTGGTAACTTAGGTTCTGTTCTGCTTCATTGCTGCGTTACACCCCAGAGTCACAGTAAAGTCTTTATCTTAATGAAAGTCTTTGCTCTGGGACATTCCCATATGATTGTCTGCTTGAAGGGGCTGATAGGAGTTGTCTCTTCAATGACCAAACCAGTGGGTTGGTTTTGAGGTCAAAGCTATGTGTGTGCTAGAGGGCTTAGTGGTAAGCCAACTCATCAAAATCTCTAGTGGTTTGGGATCAAACGAAAGGGTGTTGTTTGTAATAACTTGGAGAAATGTCTGTGGACAACATTTGCTGGAAATGAGCTTGCAAGGAGTATGAGGGTCCTGTATTCGACATACTCCCTTTTTTAGTTTAATTGTTACTTCTAATAAATGCTGTAAGTTTAATGGATTGCCTTGTGCCAGCTAAACTTGACATACTTGTTAAAGAAGGCTACAGGATGATAAAGCCGTGTGTCTGGAATAGCTTAGTCAGGTCCCATAACAGAAGGAGAGGTCCTTGTTTTGCTTTGGGTGGAGGTAACAGCTGCTGGCGTGGTTGATAGTTGAAGGGGGAGTGAGATGGATCTGGGACAATAGTAATCTCTTAAATGTTTCAGGGACCTTTCTGCTACCAAGTGGCCAAGACCTTTGTGTAGGGGGTTATACACCAAAAAGGCTGCCTCCTCCCACTGCTGATGGGGTGCTAAAGTTGTGTTCCTCCCTGGGGCAGTGTGGACCAAGGTGGGTCTGTGGGGTCTGTGGCCTGAGGACTTTTCTTAGGAGCATCCAGTAGCATCCCACAATGCCTGTGCCCCTGGGAACACGCACCCTTTGTGAATATCCTCTTCCACTTTCCAGAGGACAAGTCTGGTTTTGGCAACCCCACGCTCATGCCCATCAGCTCATAAACTTCTGTCCAGCCGAGGAGAGATCCAGAATCAGCGGGGAATGAAGGGGCAGCCCTGTATTGTCTTCAGCAATACTGAGCTGAATGGAGTGCATTCTTTGTGGGTAACGAAAACCACAGGACTAGGGACAATGTTAGTGCAAAGAAGGGATTGTGGACAAACCACTGGGCTTTTGCCCAGAGGAGGAAACATGCCATGTTTCAAGTGGTGATCTACCCAAGACCGAGTTAAGGTACTCTTGATATAAACTTGATGTGAATGTATCTTAACGTAAGACACTTAGTTGACACAAAGTTAAACAAAGAACCTCTGTCTACATTTGAAGAATAGAATCAGTTTCCAGAAATAATATTCATAAATAGGCTTAATAAAGCAAGTCTTTCCATATTCTGCTACATCTGTTCTCATTCCATGCTCAGTTCCTTAGTGAACACCAGGTCTTGAGGAGATACATTCCTGACCACACCGATTTGGTAATCCTACCAAAGCCTTGGTGCCACTAAAAATAGTAATCATTTATTTACAGATTACACAAACACTGGGAAAAAGCAAAGGATAGAGGGAAAATTTTATAACATAAGAAAGCATAAAATACAGGATCAAAACTGAAAGACACACTTATAAAATGAAGAAAATTATGGAAAGCAGCAAGGCTGGAAGAGACCTGGGAGGTTGTTGCTCACATGAACATACTCATCCAATGATATCTCACAGTATGTAAGTGGGGGAACTATGAGCTCTGTTCTGTTTCCATTCCACAATGGGTCCAGAATGAGGCATCCATTCCAGTGTCTATGTAAAACAAAGAGACAAACAACAACACAAAACCACCACCAACCAAACTAGGAAACATTCAAGCAAGAGAACCAAGGTTAATAAAGGTGTAGAAAAAGTTGCCTTATAGCAAAAGTCACAAGGTGCTCAGACTGTGTTACTGTCAAAGCTAGAGGAAAAAAAGTGCCTTGATCATGTTCTTACAGTACTTACTTTGGAAGAGTGTAAAGAGATACAAAGGTAGAATGAGACCTAAAGGCTGGAGGTTGGACCTAGACAAACTGAGATTTAGAATAAAGGCTTGTAACAACTCATTGGAACAGCTTGGAACAGGGAATGTGGTTGAATTTCCATTGCTAGCAATTCTCCAAGTCACCACAGTACATTTTTTCTCCATTTCAAGCCTGAATTAACTGCCAGAAGCCTAATTGCCTCTTACGCAAGAAGTCAGACAAGATGATCACCATGGTGTCCTCTGATCTTACAGCCTATGACTAATGTATCATGTGTTTGTTCTCTCATTCTCTCTGGGGGAGAAGAAGATGCAGTGGGCTGTTTTGTTTTGGAAGAATTATTGGGAGTTTTTAGTGTACTTATTTTAGAGAAGGAAGGTCACAAATGTGTGTTGTAGTTGGAATAGAGCTGCAATGTTTGCGGGGGTTCTTTGCGGGCAGTTTGTCCCACCCTGGCTCCTGAGAATGTTCTGTATTTCATCCCTCTTCTATTAGAAAGTGTCGCAGTGCCAGAGGATTGAGATATTCCCAGTCCTGGAGCTGTGGATCATTTTTTGCCAGTGCCACTGAACCCTTAAGGAGAGGGATTATGACACTAAGTGGCAGGAAACTACTGTGCACAGTAGAGGCAACGCACACTTCCATGTCTGATGCAACCTGCTGTGGTGCTTTGAGCCCCATGCAAAGACAAGCCGTTGCTGATTCAGATGACCGGTGTTGCTCCTCTGCTCATGCACAGCCTTTCCTTCATAGAACATAAGTGATGTGCAGCCCAGAGATGCTTGCTGAGGAGATAGCGTTGGCCTTTTGAACAGTGTCAAAGGTTCAAAGATGAGTGTCAGGGCTTCTGAGTCACTTTTCAAGTATTAGGATAGTTCATAATATCGTTGCATGGCAAGGCGGTTGGAACTAGATAATCTTTAAGGTCCCTTCCAATCCAAACCATTCTGTGAGTCTATGATTCTATGATCTCACTCCCATATACCCAAGTGGTCACTAATCAAAATTGTTTTTAAGGGAAAAAATATTTATCTGGGGTAACAATTTTTGTTCTGATTGAAAAATGTCACTGCTCTACAGTGTTTAATGAAACATGCAATATCAGCCTTGCTGTTAATTTCTTCTGCAAGAGGAAACTATATTATATACAGTATATATACACACTATATATAGTACGAATGCTATATATGCTATATATGCTATATATACACTATAGTTACTATAGGTACTATATATACTATATATACTATATACTTTATACTATACTTAATTCAGGAAACTCTGAAAAAAGAACAGGGTGAAGTTTTGTGAATATACAGCCAACCTTTACTATAGTATTGAGAAAAACATTATTGACACTCCTTTAACAGCACAACAGACCACTAAACTAAGAATTATTTCACATGTAAAAAGACCTCAGAGCAGCCTTCCAATATCTGAAGGGGGCCTACAAGGATGTCGGAGAGGGACTCTTCATCAGGGACTGTAGTGGTAGGACAAGGGGTGGTGGGTTCAAACTGAAACAGGGGAAGTTCAGGTCAGATATAAGGAAGAAGTTCCTCCCTGTGAGGGTGCTGAGGCGCTGCACAGGGTGCCCAGAGAAGTGGTAAATGCTCCACTTCCAGCAGTGTTCAAGGCCAGGTTGGACAGAGCCTTGGGAGACATGGTCTAGTGTGACGCGCCCTTGGCCAAAAGGAGTCAGGTGCCTTGGTCCTCTGAAGGAATAGAGACTCTGGCTTCTAAGAGCCTTTTTAGGTCTGACCACAGCTGACTGGTCCAAAGTCACAGACAAAGGAGTATAATCCTGGTTTATTCATCCCAGCCTGCAAACAATAACTGCTGGACTATTTTGGTTAATAAGACCTCAGCATTCTGTTTTGGAGGCTTTGTAATTCATCCCAACTAGAGCACAAGAGCTAACAAGCCTGAATTTGAAGTAAGTTTGGATTCTTATTTTTAGATTTGACCTTCTTGCTTTGGTAACCAACAGTAAAAATAGGCAGTGAGCATCATTGCCAGCATTTGCAATTCGAGGCATAGGGTTTACTCTGCAATGTCTTTCTGAACAATCCAACGCTCAAATGATGATCAGGCAGAAGTTACCCAACAGGCTGGAGCAATGGTTCACTATTTCTAAAACAAAATCATCATTTGCCTTCAGGCACTATTGTTGCTTTTGAAAATCTAAAATCTTGCACCCTGTGTTAATAAGGAATATAGAGGCTGAAAACACGGGGTGAAACGAACTGTTCAGCAAGAGGAAGAGAAATCAGTGTTAGAACTGAAATACTTTGAGCCTTATCACTGTGGAACTGCTCAAGAAAGAGGAAATCCTGTTCCCTCCAATTCCACAGCAAAGTACCAACCTCTTTCTGGAGGTTACACACTTCATAGCATCATAGAATTGTTTGGGTTGGAAAGGACCTCAAGATCGTCCAGTTCCAACCCCCTGCCGTGGGCAGGGACACCTCACAACAGACCATGTCGCCCAAGGCTCTGTCCAACCTGGGCTGAACACTGCCAAGGATGGAGCATTCACAACTTCCTTGGGCAACCCATTCCAGCGTCTCAGCACCCTCACAGTAAAGAACTTCTGCCTTAGATCTGACCTAAATCTCACCTGTTTCAGTTTGAACCCATCACCTCTTGTCCTATCACTCCAGTCCCTGATGAAGGTCCCTCCCCAGCATCCTTGTAGCCCCCTTCAGACACTGAAGCTGCTCTGAGGTCTCCAGCAGCTTCTCTTCTCCAGGCTCAACAGCCCCAATGTTCTAAGCCTGTCTCCATACGGGAGCTGCTCCAGCCTCTGATCATCCTCGTGGTCTCCTTTGGACTTGCTCCAACAGCTCCATGTCCTTCTGATGTTGAGAACACCAGAACTGCACCCAGTGCTGCAAGTGGGGTCTCATGGGAGCAGAGCAGAGGGGCAGGATCACCTCCTTTGACCTGCTGGTCACGCTTCTTTTGATGCAGCCCAGGATACGGTTGGTTTCTGGGCTGTGAGTGCACACTGAAGCCAGCTCATGTTAAGTTTCTCATCAACAACCACCCCCAAGTCCTTCTCCATAGGGCATGAGTGTGATGAACTCATTCCTGACAGGTACTCTTACCCTCCTCACCAGAACCCTTCAGCTCTTGGAACAAGGTTTTTTCTAAGAATGATCAACAAGAAAGTGCAGGTTCCCACTTATATTTGGCAATTTTTTAAGGTGTTGTTTTGGACCTGAACCCTGCGGTATCTCCAGTATGTCCCAGTCCTGCTGCAGCCAACTTCAGTTGGGGTGCTGAGCTCTATTTTGTGGGGGTTTGCAGGTGCTCAGCCACTCATGATTTTGCAGCTTTGAGGAAGGATCAGAGAAGTGATCCTGACAAGTCTGAATGGAATTCTAAACCAAGAGACCAGATCCAAGCTCAGAGCATCACATCCTCTTGCTCAGTTAGATGTGATGCTTAGAGCATCACATCCTCTTGTGCAGCTCAGACTTCCCAACACCCATTATGAGTGTTTTGGAGCAGTATTTCTTTCTAAAACTCCTGTCCTTTGCAATGTTCTGTTACAGACATGTCATGAAATTGAACCTGACACAGACTAGTGTGAGCTCCCTGATGGTGCCAAGAACTCTAAGCGGGTTTAGTTTTCTTTCTCCCAGCAGACTGCCCTGTTTCTGACGAATGAGCTATTGTAATTCACATGACTCAGGTTTGTTCAGCGTGCTGTCAGACCTGGAGTGCTGTCAGACTTGTTTATTGGTTTTCTGTCCTTTCAGGCCTTTTATAGGAAATCACAGAAAGCCGCTACTTCACCACGTACACCTCTCATATAAACAAACTGCTGAGTAACACAGTCCTTTTTCCTCTGCAGAGTAGCTGTCATATAAAAACACACATGGCTTTCTCTTATTTCTGAAGCTAACAGGTTTTACCTGCACAGATGAAGTAGAACCAAACTGACACATTTTTGTAATACATCCCACACTCAGATTTAATAGTTTGCATGCCATTTGGAATCACAGAATCACAGAACAGCTGGGCTTCTGAGCAATGTCAGTAATTACTTTGGCCATGCAAATCTTCTAAGTGTTGTTCCTTCTTGAAAGAGATAGCATTGAGATAAGTGAAGATTTATTTTTCAAGGGGGTTACAGGACCTTTCCCCAAAGTTACAGCAAGATTTGTGCAGCTCCCCAACCTACAATGGCAACACACTCCTCTTACACTTGCAGGAATGACCTTTGAAAAGTGTCTTTGAAGAAGGGTGGTTTGGCAGCACATCTCTGCTGACCTTTACCAAAATGCTGCTTGCTGTTGAGCTGCTGTCACTGTACATGTTCCTGCTCTCAGTCTACCTTGGCTGTGCTGTGAAATGCTTGTGCTTAAATCTCTTCTCCGCTGCTTATGTCGAAGCGGAGCTCTTTCACATTAAGAACATGTACAAGCCAAGTACCAGAGCTGAGCTGACGAGCCACAGCTTCTGAACCACCCACTTGATTATATATAACTGTTTGCCTAAGGGCTTTCTTTTACTCTTCGACCCCCCGTGCTGATAGTATTTATACACACATTTAACTTTATGTACACAAGTGTCTGATGTCAATTAGCCTGCTCTGATAAATGAAGCGTGGCATGTATGTAAATGTTTGCAGGAAGGAAGCTTTGATCCTGTTTATATCTTTCATATCTAAAGGAAAATAATCTATGCTCTGTAAATCCAGTCTCTATGAAAAACTCATCTTGTCAGATCATTTTGCTATTGGCCAACAATATTACTGCTGCTGAGGGACATGAGCACTGCTGGAGGAGACCTGAGGGCTTGAGCCAGGCAGTCGTAAGTAAAGCTCCTTCCACAACCTTTAAATCTGCATCAGAAAGTCCAGAGTGAGGGAAAAGAGTCCAGAGTGAGGGAAAAGAGTCCAGAGTTCAGACACGAGGGGAAAATTTCGCCACATTCAAATCAAAACCCTTGCTCTACTGCTGCCAGAACTTAACAACTGGCATTTGGCTTTGAGCCTGGGGGAAAAAATATATCTGTCAAGTTACCAACTTCTAGTATAGACTAAATTTAACGTGGCATGAGAGTTAGAAATGAGGTGGAAGAGGAGCTACATTTCTGCTGAAGTACATTGAAATATAGGGTGCTCTTCCCAGAAATGGGTGGGATTTGTAACCCAGGAGGTCCCATCTACTTAAAACTGTGCAAATTGTCATGCATTTTTTAATGAGACTGATCCATCCCATCCCTGCTCCTGCTGGAGAGGCCCATTTAGAATAAAACTGCAGAGGACAGAGACAAAAGAGGATCTCTGTATTAATGCCTGTTCTGGCATTTTGATGAATGGTTAGTCATGGTTCTAACTCTTCTTCCATACACACAGGAAGAAATCTTTGCCTTCTCCAAATAATAATTCTATGAATTGCTTATGTGCTGCACTTGTTCATCCATTCAACTTCATTATAACAACATGGTAGGTGATCTTCAGTTAACTTTTTTAGTTCATGCTACCTTGAAATGCAAATACATTTGCTCTCATCCCACTTGTTGGTTAACTCCTGCTTGTTCAAGGTCAGACCTATTTTCACTGTTAAAAATTTTGATGAGGACATACAGGGAATTTGGCTCCTGAAGCAGTTTGGAGAAGCTCACCGTGATTTATAATCACATAAGACTCTGGAGAATGAGCAATTTTCAGTTCTATGTTATCATCCTCAAACCTTCTGCCTACTCAGTGCTCATCATCTTCTTGCTGAAACATCTGGTCTTCAGACAACCAGAAAGTGTGCTGACTTGTAAACTGTGAGGTTGCTCTTCAGCCTCACACATTATCACTCAATAGCAGATATCAGAGATGCTTTACTTCTAATAAACATCATATGCAATGCAATAGCTTTGGAGATCTTTCTCCTTTGCTAGTAAGTAGGAGATATCCGCTGCACTATCAAAACTGCAAATATTTGAGACTAAATTGCACAAGATGTGCTTTTTATTTGAACCATATTGGTGGGATTCACCAGAATAAATATAGATGTGATGTAGATGTTTGTGTCTGAGCTCCATTTTTTTGCCAGTGAAAAGAAAGAGGCACTGTTAAGAGACTGATTGTGGAAGAGTCATCCAACAGCTGATCTTGATTCCATGCAAATCTGACTGAGATAGAGGTTGTGAAGGTCCTGAAGAGGTTACCTGTGTCCCCACTCAGTCTCCTAGGCTGGATCAAGCACTTCTGAGCTGTTTCTAATAAAAGGGAAAGACCTGGTACTGTGTTGACTTCAGTAGAAAAGACATGCACAGGTGGCTTAATCCTGCACTAATTGGTGAAGCACTAATGGTTGGATCAAACACTTTTTATGCCAGCTTCTAAAAAGTTATGTGCCTGCTTTAAGTTACTCTTCTACTGATGGCCATGGAGAGAGAAAAGAATCTATGAAGAACATCTTTCCTGCCCCAAAACATATAAAGTCACTTCTTCATGATGTGACTCCTTTGGAGGTGCCTCTGTCTCTCTGTTGGCTATAGACCAACACCTCAAATTACCTGCCCGTCTTTCAGTGTGATGGAGTGAGATGGGATGAATCTGACCATCACCAGGCCAGGACTCAGTGCACAGATCCGAAGATTTTCATGAGATGATCTTGAATGTGTTCAAATTCCAGACCATAATGGTGCCAGGTTAAAACATTCTTTCTGAAACATGTGAGCCCATAAGTGGAAGAGATTAGCTATATATAACAAAAATACCTTTCAGTGACAATCTGACTTCGATGCTCAAATTGATTCAAAGGTGGCATGAAAATTGTTGCAAGGCTGAAACCAAATGGGAAGAGCTGAAGGACCAGAAGACCATCAGTCTTCACTCTCTCCTGCTGTTATTGTCTTTCTATCAGGGCCTGATGGATGAAGTACATCTTAAAAATCCAGCACTCCACTCTAATGGCAATAGGAAGAGTATTCCTGTCATTTGCAGTCGACACCGGGATATTTTCTGGCTGCACAAGATTGTAAGTGCTCCTACTGCCATACCACAACCTTTAATGGGCATTTAAAGTGCCTACCTGTGTAGGCTGAATTCTTTACATTTGAAAATCATTTTTGAGATTATATAAAAAGAAATTGGGAAAATACAACAACAACAAATCCTTCATAGTGAAATGAAGGACACTTCCTAGAAAATGTGTTTCTTTTCTCCCTCCCAGTGCCATAAATGGCCCATTCTGATTCTTTCAGAGATCCCAAGTCAAACCACATCTCTTTTTTCAGAGGATTTTTCAGTAATAGATGTGGACATACAGTCCAAAACCTCAAAGTTATGTCACTAACTTCGCAAAGTGCATAGGAAAATAGGAAAGTAAATATTGTGGAAAGAAATAAGAGGACAACCACTACATAAATAGGGGAATTATTGAAGTGTCTAAAATAGGATTTAAGATGACTGTTAATCATTACATTATTGTGCAATTTCTATGTGCCATTAACAGTCATCCTTTTTAATCTGCGTATTTTTCTAATATAAGATTCTTTTGATGATAGTCCATTTTCTTATGCTTGATGATGTTTCTAATTACCAGTGTCAGGGCATCGTTACTTTTGCTGTTATTGCATTCATTAATGATCTAGGAGTTTTTCCTTTTTGATGTTTTTTTCCCAGCTCAACACATCATGAAACAGGCAACACTTTCCTGTAATGGGAAGTATAATTCTGAGAATCAAACTAATTTTCCCAATAACGTTTTTTGTGAATACTTTCATATTTCTGTCAAAGCCTGAACACATGTTTGTAATCCCTCTGGTGTCAGAATGCTGTCTAAATGTTCTGGAAACTCTGAGACCTAAACAGCACATTTTCCAATAGCAATGATGCAATGATTTATACTGGATCCTTTTAAGACTGACTCTTAGTGCTTTTGATGCTCTCAACCAGTTGTACCGAGGCTTTATCTGGGCCTACATGGGCCCCAGATCTCCTTCCAATCTCAAGTAATGCTACAGAAGTAAATGAAATGTTTCAAGTGTAAAACGGCACATCTTGAGACCGGAATACCAAAACTAGGATGTAATAAACCAGAAATCATTCCACAAAATATCAAAGACATACCCGTTAGGAGTCAAAACTAGGAACAAACATCTCTAGATGCAGACAATAAGCCAAATAGAGGGAAGAGATTATAAGGAACAGCAAGTAGGTTATTTTTACATTCCATATAAGAAAACAATTGCCAAATATAATGTTTTAGATAACTCCTTTAAGAAAGAAGCACAAACCAAGCTTGGAAGCACAGATGCACTCTGAGTTCAGTCTTTGAAATATGGATCAAAGTTGCCTGTGCCACGGAGGCGTCAGTGAGCTCTGCTTTGTCTCTGTGTCTTGAAGGCATATGCTTTGTATTTCATTGGGACTACTGCAAAATTGCTTTCAGCCATAAACTTACAGTGACATCTTTCAGAAAATGAAAGACATAAGTGGCAGCTCACTAGCAAACAAACAGTTCCTGGGATAGGGTGAGGCTGTGTGTGCTACTCTGAAAGGTGACTGCCTGTGTATGTCTTGAATAAAGCCAGTGCACTGTAGATTAAACTCATCATACATATTGCTGGCTCAGTTACCAAACAAGAAACTAAACAGATAGATAGGTTGAATCATCTTGAAATGAAATCTTTAAGCTATAGGGTGGTTAAAACAGTTGTTTTGAGCTATACAGTGTTATGTATTTGGATGAAAAATCAGTGGAAAGCAAGGCTAGTTTTACATGCTGTTCATGAAATGGAAGATTAAGAACAGCTCAGTATCAGTCCCAGGGAAAAAGAATGTCCCCGGAATAGAGATCAAGCATTCAAATCCTTTCAAGTCTCTTCTAATGAGGGGGAGCCCCACTCCAAAGTTTTTGGGGTGTCCTCAGTGGTAAATGTCACTCACCGTGCTGAGCTGGATGGAAGACTAAGGCAACACCACAACCTCTTCCCATCAGATAAGCCTGTAAGAGGTTCATAGGTTAGACGGCTCTGGAATGTGAGTATAGCTCCGAGTTTTGCTTTAATTTTTTAATTATTTCATAGAATCACAGATTAGTTTGGGTTGGAAGGCACCTTAAAGCTCATCCAGTTCCAACACCTTCCATTAGAGCAGGTTGCTCCAAGCCCTGTCTAGCTTGGCCTCGGACAGGCCAGGTTTGGAACAGGAAAGCCTATTTCTCCTTCATTAAGCACCCTTCAGAGAGCTCTCCTTCAGGAGCCCTCTTCCCCTTTCCCTTCCCTTTCCTTTTTCCTTTTCCCCTTTCCTTCCCCTTCCCCTTCTCCTCCGTCTCCTTTCCAGAGCGACTTATGACACGGCAGTCTGGGTTCATGCTTGGAAATGGGAGATGTCATTGAGATGCTGTTCCTGCCATCCTTTGCTCTCTCTTGGCATGGGATCAGGGCCCCTGGACCAGCACCTCTGTTGGTGACATCAGAGAAGCTGTCACATATGTCATTGCCAGTCACCAGTGATGTCACCAGTGATGTCACCACCTTCCTGCTGGCTTTCTATGGCTATTCACACAGCTTTTCATGCTGAAATTTGGCAGGACTCACAGCCCAGGTGCAGCCATGATTTTGGGTTATCCTGATGTGGTTTTTAAGAAAGTAAGAAATAGGATCTCCTTGGCCTTGTTAGAACCATATGTTTGAGCTTGAGGACTCTCGAGTCCGCAAGGGCGTGTGATCAAATCTCCACTCCATTTCCTCTTGTAAGATGCACAGTGACCCTTCATTTGGTTTTGTTGAATGAGATAAGGTGGAGCCACATACATGGTTCTGGGATCATCCTGGCATGTTGGGTTAAGTCAGCAAGCCTGAGGCTGCTATTTCCCCTCATTTCCATGGTAACCTCTTACAAACTGATGATATTTTATCCATATGCAAGGCACTCAGTTAAGGCCATATAACCAAATTGGAAATGACTTCTTCTTAAAAAACCTTCAATAAAGTAACCATGGTTGTCCCACTGAAAAATGCCTTCTGCAGCTGGAGTTCAGACTCATAGTATTTTGAAATCATTGAAACTGGATTTTTCTATCATCTGAGGTGGAATGGGCTAAAATTATCTATCTGTATTCGCTGATCCCCCTAACAGCTTGTTTGACAGGCTGGAGGGAAGAGGTGGTATCCACAGAGATGTGGAGCTGCTGGAGCGAGACCAGAGGAGGCCCCGGAGCTGCTGCGAGGGCTGGAGCAGCTCTGCTCTGGAGCCAGGCTGAGAGAGCTGGGCTGGGGCAGCTGGAGAAGAGAAGGCTCCTCAAGGGGACACCTTAGAGCAGCTCCAGGGCCTAAAGGGGCTCCAGGAGACCTGGAGAGGGGCTTTGGACAAGGGATGTAGGGACAGGACAAGGGGAACGGCTTGAACCTGCCAGAGGGGAGACTGAGATGAGCTCTGAGGCAGAAGCTCTTCCCTGTGAGGGTGCTGAGGCGCTGGCACAGGGTGCCCAGAGAAGCTGTGGCTGCCCCATCCCTGGCAGTGTTCAAGGCCAGGTTGGACACAGGGGCTTGGAGCAACCTGCTCTAGCGGAAGGTGTCCCTGCCCGTGGCAGGGGTTGGAGCTGGAGGAGCTTTAAGGTCCCTTCCAACCCAAACCATTCTATGATGTATTTTTGTGCCATAACAGCATGAGTGGCTTAAGAGATCTTAAGTAAATGCCATGTATGTACAAGCACTGTTTTATTTTCCCTTCTGCATGAACAGTGTCCTATTGTCTGGATTTTATTTGTAGTTCCCCTTGTGCTCCTTTAGCTTCCTTAGCAGGTTCTCAGATTTCCTGTCTGACTTGGCACTGCTGCCCTGGCTGGACTCTTGCCACCCTCTGTTTGGATCCACAACCAAAACCCCAAGTGGCCCTTTTTTGGTTATGCCATCAATTAACCTTATTGTGAAGAGCAACCTCTCCACTGTGTACAGCCTTTCATACTTGGGATGTAACTGTTATTTATATGTATTGGTTAGTTTTTAGATTACTTATTTCTCCAGTGTTAATTCTGGATTGCTGTTTGTTTCTACTGGGCTGGCTAAAGCTGACAGTTTTCAGAAATCAGAGCTCTGCAAACAGTACAAGCAATGCAAACAATACAGGGATACGAGCAAGTGACTGTGAGTCACAGCTTCCACCTACACTTCTACACTCAATTAACTCCTCCAAGGCTCAGTTTAAATACTTTATGAGAGCCCAGTCATTACATAGGAGTGCAGTGGTTTGGGCAACCTCAGATGAAAGGGGATTAGATATTTAAACACTAATAGTTAATTTCAGTGCTGTAAATCAATGAATAATAAGGATTAGGGATTTCCATTTTTACCTAGTGATGACAGTTACTTGCTCTTCTCCAAACCTCTGCCCTCCCAGCAATAAAATTCATGTGAACTGTGATTCATGCAAGAATTTATGGGAGAATCGAATCCCACTAGTTCTCCAGTGAGTGAGAGCCACCTGAATGGGGAGAGAGAACACAGCCAGAGGGAAGCTGTGCTTGAAGGAAGGCTGCTTATTTTGCCCTGCAGTCATGGTCAATAATTGGGTGAAGAAAAAAACACAACAACAGAAGAAAGTGAAAATCACTGTCTGACAATATATGTCCCAGAGTGCTCGGATTGTCCCTGCCCTATCTGGCACTTCCCAAATAGAGGCTCAAAACCTAAGAGGACCCCAGGAAAACAGTGTCTGCTACCTTGCACAACCTCTGCCCCTACCCCAGCTGATTTCTTATGCCCCTTTGAGTATTTTCCAAGCCTCCCCAATAGGGACAATCCTCCCACTGTGAGAAAAATGTAATATTTGGCTCATTACATTGATTATCACTCCTGCAGCTGATAATCAGGGAACTGCTTATCTGTTAAACAGCCCCAGTCAGGAACGGGCAGCCAAAGAGTCTGCATGAGTAACGTTGTTGAACCAGCCAAAAACCCCTCCCCTGGGCTGCTGTACAGCCTCTCTGCACCCCTCCCAGCCTATCTCCCCTGCCCAGGACACAGTGAGCAAAGGGCTGTGGTCTGCTCTCAGGGAGCACTTGAGCTTCAGCCCTGTCCCATCTACCTCTGCTTTGCTGGAGTGTAACCATAATAGTGCAGAGGCAATGAAAGGCCTGGTGAGGTCTGGGTCACTCTTCCTCACTGGGAAGGAATGGACCGCACCCAGCACAGTCCTTAGGCGGCTCACCCACTGATTTATGTGAATTGACTGCAAAGCTGGCTCCATCGTTACTTGCTCCTTCATCCACACACAGCAAACCTGATTCTTCTCCGGAGCGTTGCTATTCTGCAAGCGCCACAGCTTTCTCCAGAACCCTCAAGGGAGATGGAGCTGCTTGTGTTGACTAATCATGTATGTTATATAGCAAAGACTCATCTTTCACATCCCAGCTGCCCAGCAGACCAGGTATCCTCGGTTTGTGTTGTTAGAGATGATCACAGAATCATAGAATGTTAGGGTTGGAAAGGATCTTAAGATCACCCAGTTCTAACCATCCTGCCACGGGCAGGGACACCTTCTGCTAGAACAGGTTACTCAAGGCTCTGTCCAACCTGGCCTTGAGCACTTCCAGAAATGCAGCATTCACAACCTCCTCCAGCAGCCTGTTCCAGTGCCTCACCACCCTCATGGTAAAGACTTCCTTCCTAATACGCAACCTGTATCTCCCCTGTTTAAGTCTGAACCCATTACCCCTTGTCCTATCACTGCTGAAGAGTCCCTCCTTCACATCCCAGCTGCCCATCAGACCTGCTATCCTGGGTTTGTGATGTTAGCAACGATCCTTGGGCCATTCCCTGAATCAGACGTGGTGATGCTTGCACGCTGTGCTGCTCTTTCTGGGATAGCTTTCTTACATTGGATAAAAGCAGCACTAAACATCAGAGTGATCTAGCTGGTTATTAAGTCATTGCTGCCAGCCCAAGTGTACCAAGGGATTAGCTGGTTCTAGTTTTATTATGAGTTTTCCTGTTTTAATAGTGGGGAGTGCTGGAGGACAGCTACATCACCTCCCGGCCCTTCAGCCTTTGACTTCATTCTGGGCTTGTCAATGTAGAAAGACACTGGTAGAGCATGAGCTGACCCTGTCTGGTGCTATGTGCCAATGAAAGCTCCTTGGTGAGCTCAGGCACATGAAGCCGTGCAGATCCCAGACAGAGCTGGCTTGAGGCCGACCAGCTCAGCGCTCGGGTGGAGCAAACATACATCTGTCTGCACCCGCCTGTGGAGACGTACCCTTGGGGAGGTCAAAGAGAAAGAGAGAGCTGCTGGGGAGGGTTCTCCAATGCCTTTCCCCAGAAGCATTCTCCCTGGCACAGGACTTGTCTGGAGCAACCCTCCTCAGGGAGAGGAATGTACTCATAGCCTGATATGGTGTTGAGTTCTAAAGACATGATTTGTGGCACATGTTACTGCATGAAAAGAAAACGGTAGCATCGAGTAGCCCGGCTCTGGCAGGAGTGATTTATTCCCTACTGCTATATCCAAGAGCATCCTGGAGAGGCAGCAAGTGTGCTGCTGACCGTCCAGGGGTTGCTTTCACTGCTCCATCCCTCTCACCTTCCCCCCATTGCAATGAGGAGCTGTTCTTCTGTGTTATCCAACTATTGCCAAACAACAGAAAGGTGCTCTTTCTTACTGCCAAACAACAGAAAGGTGCTCTTTCTTACTGCCAAACAACAGAAAGGTGCTCTTTCTTACAACATCCTAGGGCCCATCTCTCTTTTGGGAGTCACACATGGGTTTTCCCAACCCAAGGGTAGGAGGAGGGCAGTCATCCATCCAGCAGAACAATACAGGGAAGCCCCATTCAGCTCATCTTTGGGCGATGAACAGATTTGTCTGGTTGCTAACCTGAAGCCTCAAGTTTAACTCCTACCCCAGGGGATCTGGGGACATGGGGAATGGCTGTCACAAGGAATAGAAGGAAATAGAGTCACCTTGTGTAGTTTCTCTGTGTGCTTGGAGGGACTTATGCACATCTTCACCATCGGTATAAGGAGCCAGGCTGTGCTTCTCTCAATCGATTTTTGGTTGAGTTTGACTGGAAGCTCTTCAAGTTGACACTTACATGGACAAGTTCTCACTTGAAGAATGCCGAAGATGATAACTGCTCTTCTTTCTCCACCTGGGTCCAGAGAGTGCATTGATTTTTAAGTTAATTTTATGGCAGTTAAGATGAAAAATCTGGTTTAAAAGGAACTTTCCAAGTCTCTAAGTTATCAGCTGCTGCTTTGAGGTCTTCAGCATGTGCTGTGAATAACACACTCCACAAACTGATGGATGAAACACATACTTTTTAGCTATGCTTGGTGATCCAAACACTTATATAGTGGAAATCAACAGATTCAGGAGAATAAAAAACAATTTCTCCCATGAAGATTTGACCTTCTACCTTTTCAATAGTATCATGGTGGAGTTTTTTATGGCTATACTACGCAAAGTCAAGACTAGACACATTTCCCCTTGGTCTGCATCCTGTTTTTGAGAACAATAGCTGCATTTTTGACACAGTGCCAGCCCGTAATTCATGCTTGCCTGTATCTTTAGAGCACAGACTTAGCTAATATTATCGTATTTTGGTGCCTTGAAATGACTTTTCCAATTAGAGCAGATTTATTTTTCTGAATCAATAATATTATTTCTAAATATTGAAATAATTTAGGAATAATAAACAAGGAAGGGAGGCTTCATCTCTTGATGAAATACTGGTGCATAAATTCTCTTGACCTAATCTCCAGTTCGCTCAAATACAATACAGTTCAAAAGTTCAGCTTGGGATCAAACTTCATTGAGTTTATGTCCCGTTTGGGACCTATAGCTTGAAAGGGATTAGTAGATTCCAGTGAAGAAGAAAGGGAGAGGAAGGCTGTGGTCAGGATGGAGTAGACAGAATTTCTGTGGAAGAAAAAGCAAGAAATCCATTAAAGAAGTGAATAGAATCATAGAATCATAGAATGGTTTGAGTTGGGAAGGACCTTAAGACAATCTAGTTCCAACCCCCTGCCATAGGCAGGGGCACCTCACACTAGACCATGTCACCCAAGGCTCTGTCCAACCTGGCCTTGAACACTGCCAGGGATGGAGCATTCACAACTTCCTTGGGCAACTTGTTCCAGTGCCTCACCACCCTCTGTACAAAGCCTCACTTTTGATGGTGTCACCAGGTTTCACCCAGGTTGTCCTCTGAGCATGGTCCAAAAAGTGTCTGGATGCATTAAACCTGCTGAGCATCACCTAAAGTAATCACCAGTCCCATATATTTAGAGCAAAAAGTGAGCACCAACAGTAGCACTACCTTCACTGGTGTGAATGAAACTATTCCATCTAAGGGTTGCTCCCACAGAGGAACTTGGATATGCTGTTTCAATTGTCTTGGGAGAAACAAGCACATTTTTCATTCATGGAACAATGATACAGGCACTCAGGCTGATCTTAAAACCCTCCACGATAATTAGAGTTGTCTCAGAAGCCCAGAAAATCCACATTCCAACATCTGTAAGTCCAAACTGATGGGAAAGCGTCTGCTTCCTTCCACATGCATAAAGCCTCTTCCAGGAGGCAGTCTCTGCTGGGTCCTGTGGGTTCAGGATTGATCCCAACATACATTTACATCTACATCACCACTGAGACTGTAAAAATCCACCCAACATTTGACTTACATTTTCTATGTGTTTCTTCCTTCTTCCCTGCTGATTCAGAATGTTTAAAACATCCCTTTCTGTTTATATGCTTTAATTCTCTCCCTTCCACTGTGAACCAATTCTCATAACCTTTCTGCAGAGGTCTCATTTTTCACACCTTTCCCAGTTGCTGCTGCATCCCCTCTGAACTCTCTCACAGTGTCTGGCTGGAAAACTTTACCAGGTTTTGTAACCTCATGCTTGAGAGAAAGTACCAGGGACCTTGAGGAGCACATTTGGGAGCTCTGCAAAGCCAAACAGCAGAAGGGGGAAAGGAGCAGCTGCCATGGAGTTGGGTCTTATGAGCTAACGTATTACCCCTAGTTAGGATGTAAATGATGCTGGATGTAGTCTTAGCCTGTCCCATTTTCCAAGTAAAACACAACGATGGTTTAAAGTACTTCACAAGCAAGGAGAGGGCAGAAGTTGTGAGGGCTTGGCTGGTGAACAGATTGTAAATTGACCTCATTCATTTACACCTGAGATGTCTTCAAAAACTGCACTGACTTAACCAAAGAAATGATGGCCATACTTTCCCAATGCAGATAGCATGTTGTGCCTTTATTTCTAATTTGTGGGGTTATCGGAAACCATATGGTGGAAAAGCAAGGGAGTTTGGGATGTTTCTGTGCAAACCAGCTAAATCTTAGCTATGTCTTTTAGTTAGAACCATAGAATCACAATGGTTTAGGTTGGAAATACCTTGAGATCATCCAGTTATACCCCCCTGCCACGGGCAGGGACACCTTCCACTAGAGCAGGTTGCTCCAAGCCCTGTCCAGCCTGGCCTTGAACACTGCCAGGGATGGGGCAGTTTCAGCTTCCTTAAGCAGTCTGTTCCAGGGCCTCACCACTCTCATAGTGAAAAATTTCTTCTTTATATCCAACCTAAATCTCTCCTGTTTAAGTTTGAACCCATTACCCCAATACACTACAAGTATATTATTACTCTTAATAATATAAAAAGCTTTTTCATAATTAGTGGGAAAGGAAAGTTAGGAAGATTACTCATTTTACTTTTTCCAGATAAATCAAGATCTTTCTTTGAGATGAGACTTCATTCCCATAACAGCTCTTGCACAACACCTCAATCCCAACAGGCAAGCTGTGAAATAAGAAGTGGTAAGATAGAAAAGCCAAAACACCTTTTGGGCCCTGAGATGCTGAAAGCATTGCTCCACAGACCTCAGTACGTGGCTTGTTTAACCATGCATCACTCAGGTACTCTGGTAGGAGGAGACATACGAGATGATTTTGTGTGGGTGAGTCCAGAGCTCTACTGAAGAGCAGTGGGAAGCACACGATGCAAACTGAATGAAGCGACACATTCTGTAGTACACGAACACGTGATGTCATTGCACTTTTATTGCATTTACTCAAAAACCTCCCTGTGAGTAGTCTAAGGAAGCAGGAGGCTGGAAAAGCAATTACACCGTGGGAAAAGAAGAGAAGCAGATAGCATGACATTGGATGTGCACAGGCAGAGAGTTGTGCAAAAGCTTCCTGCATGAAATCTGGCCTTGATTTCTGGTTTTGATTACTGTTTAAGAGGGTAAACTGACATCAGACTTCAGAAAGCAGATCTAACGTATCAAGCACTACAGCAAAGGACTCAGAGTGCCTGTTTTTCAAACTAGTTCTGATTTCTTATCTGACGGGGGTCTGACTAGATAACCACAATCTGGTATTTAGTTGCCTTTGAGATACCCTGGGGTACTCTGCCTGGCCTCCAGCTTACAATCAAGAATAGACAGGTTTCCTCTCTATCCTGTATCATTCCTGCAAACTCTGTGCTGAGGTAGTCCAAACCTCAGGAACATCCAAATGGCACTGGTTTCTTGCCATAGACCAAACTAAACGCCTATGTTTAGGCAATTGATTGAAGTTTTTAGTTCTAGGCTAAGATTACACTCCGGCTTGTATCAGCCCCAGTGTGGCAGCAGGGCCAGGGCAGGGACTGTCCCCCTGCGCTGGGCACTGGGGAGGCTGCACCTCGAATCCTGTGTCAGTTCTGGGCCCCTCACTGCAAGAGAGACATTGAGGTGCTGGAGCGGGGCCAGAGAAGGGCACCGGAGCTGGAGCAGGGCCTGGAGCACAAGTGTGATGGGGAAGGGCTGAGGGACCTGGGGGTTTAGTGTGGAGAAGAGAAGGCTCGGGGGGACCTTATTGCTCTCTACAACTGCCTGACAGGAAGAGATAGTGAGGTGAGGGTTTGTCTCTACTTCCAAGGTTGTGGTGGTTTTTCTTTCTCTTTCCTCCTATAGCTCAGTGTTTAGAGCACTACGTAGAGCATGGCACACCATGGCTCAGTTTCCTCCTCTGCAGGAACAGAATTGCTTTAACCAGTACATCAAGCAATATGGGAGCACGGAACTTCCAAGTGTTTTGTTCAGGCTCTTCCCCTCTGCTTTCTGCAGTCCCACTGGCCAATTCGTTGTATTAAGGGCACAGTTCTCTCCTCTTAAGTGCTCCTTAAGGGGCACAATGTTCTATAAATTGAGACAAAACAGGACAAATTAATAGGGTCCACCTAGCCCTCCCCTTGGACTGTCAAGGAGGGCACTGCTTGAGGAGCAGGAAATACCCGTCTGGATAGGGAAGAGAATTGAACCCACAGTGTAGGCATGGAGTTATCATGGAAGCAGTATTTTCAGCTAGTTTGTACAGAGCTTTGTCTATCAGCAAGGCTTTGGCAATATCTACCTGCTTAGGAGACTTGGTAGAGGGATGCTCAACATGAGAGACCTGTTGGGGCTTACACAGATATCAATGGTTTTGGGCTGTCTGTGTCATTTCTGGATATGACTGTTAAATGCACAGGGAACTTCAACATCACATATAGTCCTCCACAGACTTTATGCACCAGAATCAGCAGCTGAACAAAGACTGGGAAGATTTAGATTTTGGACTTAAATACCTAGAGTGGAAATTAAAGCACCCAAATCCTTTTCTGGACCTTCACCTCACTGAGCATCGCTCTTCCTAAACACGAAAGGAGCTTGATTTGTGGGTGATGGGTCCAGTTCAGAGATGCAGTAACTTGCCTGATGTCTGTGGTGAAACACAAGGGAGAGATTAGAGGAAACATATGGTCTTGAGTCATGTATATAAGGCAAGAAACATACGTGAAGTCTATAATGAAGAGCTTTTTCCAAGAGGAAGCAACAGTCAATGAATGTGAGGTTTTGAAACTCTTCAATCTACTGCTCATGCCAGGACTTTTTGTTACAACATTTTAAAGTGGAAAGCAGTGGAGTCATGAAACTTGTAAACATTATTGAAAAGCACCAATTAGGATGTAAGTACTCATGATGGAAGGAAGTTGTACAACAAAAAACATTCTTGAATGAAAATCTCACCTCATAGGTCTCTTCTGGAATTTCAAAAGGTTATTGCCACTATTTTATATTCTTCCCGTGTGCCAGCACAACTTGATGTGTTGAAACATGAAAGGATTTACATAGTTTCCACAGCATAATGTTTTCTTTTTAATGTATTTTGTTTTGCTTTGTTTTAGTGATGATTGGGGGGGGGGATGTTATTTAGCATTAGTGGGTTGTAATGTTTCCTCATCTTCTCTAGAACAAAGATAATAAAAGCAAGCTGAATGTCACAATGATTATTTTTATTGTATGAGGTTGTGCTCGATGCAGTAGGAATAACTGAATTCAAACTGAAGCTCTGGCCTTACAAAGGAAACTTTTCCCAACTTCACATTTTTGGAATCTTCATGGAAAGATTTGAAAATATTAATTGCGATTTTGAGCTATAAAAATGAAACAATAAAAAAGGAAACATTATGTGAAGTCATACTTCCACAATCTGACTAACTCTGCCCACGTCTGGCATCATCAGCCACTTTTGCCATCTCTTTGGACACTTGTGGTGTCAAATCCCTTCCACGGCTTCAGTGTAGGGAGTAGATGCCACACTGTTGTGTGGTATCTCACAATATTGCTCAGAATTTGCTGCTCAGAAGTTTCCCTGCTACTCTATTAGGCATTATTCCTCTTGTTTTGCAGACTGGGAGAATAATTCACATTAGAAGGGGCCTCTGGAGAGTTCCAGTCCAGTTCCTGATCAAAGCGGGGCCAACTTCAGTGTCAGAAGTGGTTGCTCAGGGCCCTGCCCTGATGTGTTTTGAAGATCTCCAAGGATTTCCCAGCATTTGACCTCTCTTGTTATGAAGACCTTTTTCCTTATGTTCAGTCTGAACTTCCCCAGTTGCAACTCTCAGCAGTTGCATCTTGTCCTTTAACTGAATGCTCCCTGGAGGAGCTGATGCAGTCTTCTTTGTAACTGCCCTTCCAGTATTGACAAAAGATTTTCCCCCAAGTCTTTCCTTTCTCCAGCCTGAACAAGCTGAGCTTCCTCCATCTCTTTCTCAGATATCACATAGTCCAGCCCCTTGACCATCCTGGTGGCCTCTGCTGGACCCCAGTTTGTCAGTCTCTCTCTTGCACTGGGAGGCCCACATCTGGCCACAATAACCAGATGTGTTAAATGTGCCAAATAGAGAGGTGTAACAGCATCTCTTGACTTTCTAACTAAGCTTTTGCAACACAACTCAGTATGCAGCTGGATTTTTGTTGTCACTAGGGCAAGATGTTGATTCATGGGCAATTGTCCACCCTCAAGTCCTCTCCTGCAAAGCTACTTCCCAGTCATCCCATCTTATACCACAAGCTTGTTCTGTCCAAGGTGCAGGTCCTTGCTGAATATCATGAAGTTCCTGTTGTACCATTGCTCTGATAAGGAAGGTCTCTCTGAATAGCAGCTCTGCCTCCATCATATCAACCACTGCTCCATTTAGTGTCATCCACAGACATGGTAAAGACTCTGCCCAATAAGCTTAAATACAGAAATGTAGCTTAATGTGGTGTCCAGCCTTCCTTTCCTTTATTTCTGCCCTGTAATGCTGTACTCTCTGCTTCTGATTTCACCCTGACCGTTTCTTCCCCATTTGTCTTCCAAATTCCTGGTTAATCAGTGCTTATTCCCCTCCTGTCCCCACCCCACCTCCTGCCCAGTTTCCTGTCCCAAACCTTCTCATTGGTGTGTTTCCTGCCTCAAAATGGGTTTCTCTGCTTCTCTGGTCTTGAATTCTGGGCCCTGGACTCCGCTCCCCACTTCATTTTCTGGGAAAGTCAGAAACAGTAGTGAGGAATCTCTTCTGTTGTCATCCTCCAGCAGCCTGCTCTAGAGGAAGGTATCCCTGCCCATGGCAGGAGGTTGGAACTGGACCAGCTTTAAGGTCTTTTCCAAACCAAACCAGTCTGTGATCATATGATTCTATGACTGATTCTTCATAACTGTTCTTCATAGCAGCTCTTATTGCTCATGAACTGGAAAATGTGTGTCTTTGATGCAGGAGGCTGCAGGAGGAGGAAATCTGTCAAACTAACTTGGCTCTGCAACGCGACAGAACAGTCACGATCAATAGCTTGGGAGACAACTGACTTTCCCAGTGTTGCAGGACTGTTCCCTTCTATTTGCCAAAGTTTTGTTTACTATCGTGTTGCATCAGCCTCCCAATGTCTTTGCATGTGAAAAAATGTTTCACAGCCCAATGGGCCCTCCTTGGGAAGTTCTTCTGTGCTTATTCAGTCTCTTTTCCCTCCCATTTCAGTTTTACCCTGTTTCCCTGGTTGCTATATACTTCTGTTTGTCACTTCTCATGAGCTGATGTCCTCCTGTGTTTACATGCATCATGTATTTGCAGGCAGCCAGCATGTCACCTAGCCAAGGTACCCGTGTCTCCCCTGCTCTGCACAGATCAAGTCTGACTGCCTCTCTGCAAAGCTTTTCCCATCCCTCTCTTTTGGATGCTCTTCATTTTCCAGTTACACTTCTTAGGGCGCTGGGGCATCTTTGTCTACAAAAGTTGGACCAGGTGACATTTGAGGTCCCTTCCAACCTGGGATTCTATGATTCTAAGAATCTCAGTTACCCACCATGAAGAGCTGAATTGCACTAAACCCTCTTCCCTACTCCATTTCACTTCTGTCTTTCACTTTTTCTCTCCTTCATTTCTGCTCCTTTATTATCTGTCTCTTAGGCTCTTTTCTCACTTTTCCACTGCAAGAGTTGGGCTGAAGATTCACAGAGCTCCTCTAACCTCTTGTGTTGGGAAGGGGTGAGTAGATATCTATTACTGCCTGTTTCTCTGGAGTATTTTCAGCTCTCCACTGCTTGGAGGGAATTACATCAACACCTTGTCCTTTTCCCATTGCTCACCCTGAGTTCTCTCTACTTCTCTCACCCACTTTTCCTCTTGTTTCTCAGCAAAATCTATTTGGACACAGACCAACCCATGACCCATGAGATCATGATCTGCTCTGACTGTGGAGTTGCAGCCTTGTCAGAAAGCTGCAGACCATAGACTTAATTTTTGTTCTTCCCTTATGGATGATTTTCCTCTTTCACTCAAATTAAGCCACAACAGCAGGTGAATAATTGCTCTGTGAGAGAGGACATATTCAAATTTGTCCTTCTGAGGGCAGACTACAGGGCAGAGGAGGTGTTGGTGGGTAGCTTTGCTGTATTGCAGCTCTTCAGATGCTCAACCCAGCTCTGACAGAGCAGAAAACTGTCATTTGAAAGCAGTAACTGAAACAATTATACGTACCTCTAGACAGTCTCAGTTTTTTCTGGAGCTTGTATATGACATACTACAGAGCTGTGGTTTTGAGAGATGGACTCAGTTTTCAGGAAAATCAGGCTTGTTTCAGGATTGGAGAGATGCAGGCTGGAGATTTGGGCATCTGAAATAAACCACTGATTGCTTTTGAAAATCTTGCTCTAATTCGTTCACATGGACAGGCATGAAATAGGAATCCACATGCACCAGCACAACAGGCTGTTTGTTATTACAGAAGATCATATAGTACAGGCTGTTCTAATTTAAGCTAAGCAAAGTTAATCCTGAAATGGTGTATTTCTTACCCGAGCCTGCATGCATCTGTGCCTTTGCACGTGTGTGCACAAATCATAGAATGCCAGACTGGTTTGTGTTGGAAGGGACCTTAAAGCTCATCCAGTTCCAACCTTCCACTAGAGCAGGTTTCTTCAAGCCCCTGTGTCCAACCTGGCCTTGAATACTGCCAGGGATGGGGCAGCCACAGCTTCTCTGGGCACCCTGTGCCAGTACCTCGACACTATCATAGTGAATTTTTTCCTCGTATCTAATCTAGATCTTCTAAATGAATAGGCAATTGCTTATGGAAAATAATATGACCAGAGGATACTTTACCATACAAGGTAAGGCATGTTTTTCTCTTTTGTGAAGATACAGGGGTTCCAGGTTGTGGTTTTGGTTTGTTTCTCCACAGTCAAGTAAGAAGGTACTGAATGCCATAGGGAATAGGTGGGAACAGGAAAACAAATGCTCTGGGCTCCCAGAATATTAGGAGACACTTACTGGGATTTATACCAAGCCAGTTCAGGGCTGAGCAGGGGCCCTGCAGAGAGGTCTGTACCCAGAGGCTCTGGTACTCTGCTAGGCTATTGTTTTGTCTTGGTTTTGCAGGAAAAGCCAACGCCTCTGGAAACTGAGACTTGACTTTCCGTGGATGGCACAACATGAATCATGACTTGCTGTAGTTTTAGAAACACTCTCCAAGTGTTCCTAATGCTTCCAGTACTTATATCTACCTGATTCCACTACAGTCCCTAATGAAGAATCCCTCCCCAAAATCCTTATAGGCCCCCTTCAGACACTGGAAGCTGCTCTGAGGTCTCCACGCAGCTTCTCTTCTCCAGGTTGAACAGCCCCAACTTTTTAAGCCTGTCTCCATACGGGAGGTGCTCCAGTCCTCTTATCATCCTCGTGGCCTCCTCTGGACTTGCTCCAACAGCTCCATGTCCTTTTTATGTTGAGGACACCAGAACTGGACACCATACTCCAAGTGAGGTCTCACGAGAGCAGAGTAGAGGGGCAGGATCACCTCCTTCGACCTCCTGGTCACACTGCTTTTGATACAGCCCAGGATACGGTTGGTTTCTGGGCTCAAGCGCACACTGAAGCCGGCTCATGTCAAGCTTCTCATCAATCACCACCCCCAAGTCCTTCTCCTCAGGGCTGCTCTGAATCTCTTCTCCGCCCAGCCTGTAGCTGTGCCTGGGGTTGTGCCGACCCAGGTGTAGGACCTTGCACTTGGCTTGGTTAAACTTCATAAGGTTGGCATCTGCCCACCTCACAAGCGTGTCCAGGTCCCTTTGGATCCCATCCCCTGTTATGCTACTAACAAATCTGAATGAGCCATGCTGTACTTTACTCCTGAGGTTTATTCCTCGAGAAAGCTGTTTCTGCTCCCAGGGAAGTCAATGGAAGTCTAATTAGTCCCAGATGTTCAGTAATAACAAGCACTTCCTTTTGGCAGAGCCAAACAAAAGCAGTGTTAAAACTGTTAATTAAATGGGTTTGGCTCTGTCATCAGTTTATTAACTAATTCCAGTCATGGCAGCCAAGCTAATACTCAGAAGAAGATATAATCTTGCCATGCTTGACACAAAAGTGAACTCAGTGTGTGGCTAAATTAGCCCATGTCTGGGCACACAGCTCAGCTTGCTTCCACACTAAAGGAAAAGCTCACCAGCTTCAGCATCAGGCTTCCAACTAATCCATGGGATTGCTGCTTGTGCAGACTTTCTCCTACAAGAATAAGAGCTCAAGACAACAGGTAACGCAGGGTTTTTGTAGATATTAGATTGGGCCCTATTGCTGCTGATTGTTTCTGCAAATGCTTCCTTACATCTTCAGTAAATCTCCCTGTTCTCTGTTGGTTGTATTCAAAGAGAGAGACTTGGAGATATGTTCTCTAAGGGAGACTTATCTCCATGTTCCAGTATTTAAAGGGTAGCTGCAAAGAAGATGAAGACTCCCTTTTTGCAAGGAGTCGTATGGAAAAGACAAGGGGTGATGAGTACAAGTTACTCCTGGGGAGATTCCAGTTGGACACAAGAGGAGAAATTCGTCACACTGAGAACAATCAGTCACTGGAATAATATCCCCAGGGAAGTGGTGGATTTCCAAATATTGGACAGCGCTAAGATTCATCTGGACAGGGTGCTGGTCCATCTAGTCTAGGTCATGCTTTGCCTGGAGAGGTTGGACCAGATTATCCTTGAGGTCCTTTCACCTGGGATTCAATGATTCTGTTCTATGTTTCTATGATTAAGATATGGAGCAGCTGTTCTTACTTCAGGACAAGATGTTAAATGTCCAAGGTGGAGTCTGAACACCACAGAAAAATAGGAAGACATAGCTTTTCATCTGTGGAGCGTTCCAAGCTGGTGCTTTAATATATTCACAACTCTGTGCTTTCTACAAAATTCAAAGGTGTTTTTATTGTACAAAATTCCACAGTGAAAACTGCAGGCCAGTTTCTTACACAACTGCTTTAAAAATAGAATTATACACCTTTTTGTAGTGTTAATTTTGACATTCACTAGCTGGAAGAAACAGAAATGGAGCAGCAATTGGACTCTGAGTTATTTACCTGGACAGGTTTTGGTTTGACCTCTATTTCTCCTATGTGCCTTAATGTAGAGTTCCTGGCATTAACAGAAAACCTGATATAGCTCCTTTCGAAGCCACTGAACCCTGTTAATAGGTCAGGCTCACACTGCTGGTGAGCTTTATTTATCACTTCAAAAGGGTGAATTTGCTGTCAAAGTAAGGGACATAATATATGTCAGTGTCAGCTTTTAGCAATGTAACAGGTTGGCCGATGTTAAAATCATCACAGAATGAGGGTCTACATAACTTTTCTTGCAGCCAGTCCTCCAGACCATAATATCATTTTCGGGAAAGACAGTAGACATTTGATCTGAATAATGGCCCAGGAATAGGTTCCCTGTGTGTTGTTTCACACTTCTTTACTGTTTAACCTCCTGTGACCTTTAAAAATAGATATGTTATTCTTTTGCATTGAAATACAACTGTATGCAGTGAGTTCCCAATGCTTTCCTTAGAAATATAAACATTTCAGTCCAATGGTAGCTGATTGAAATTCATTCTCCAAGGTTTTCCTTTTAAAAAGCCTTCACCCCAGAGATGAATTTCTTCACATTAAACCCAGTTAAATATGTATTGCACACGAGGGGCAAATTTCTCCTCTTTGAGTTGAACTGTGGACCTGTGACCTTCTGAGCAGATCTGGATAATGTAGAGAGCAGCTGTTTCATGCCTGAGATTTCTCTTAACATCCCTCGTGGGTATTAAGTGCCAAGACTAATTGACCTCATCTGCCTCTTACGTCTTGCCCCAGTGGCTGGAGCAACATGCTACAAGCAAAGGGAGGTATCTGAAGAGATTCTTACCACCAAGGTCTTTGGTTCCCATGGTCAGCCATGTGTTTTCTAAACGGCAGCCATAAACACAACAGACACAAGCTGTTATTTCCTTTTTTAGCTAAATTCTCATTGTTTTGGAACTCATAGGAAATCTGCAACCAACTTCAGGGAAAAATTGTTTTGGCCCACCCTGGCAAAGGTTTCTTTGCTTTCAGTTTAGGAAGGACTAGGAGCTAGGAGAAGGACAAAGCAAAGCTCAGACCCATTCAAAATAGCTTTATCTCAATAACTTTGGGAAGGGCTTTCCTACTCAGCTGACATCAATGATTGTCATAACAAGGTAATTTGGTTACAATGCTCAATTTCCATAAAGTCTTTCTCTGAAGGTGACCTCAAAAAGCATCTCTGAGCTTAATGAAAAGTCTCAAGACCTGACCTTAGAGGGCTTTTCTTTTGGTCTGGTTTAAATTACACATCCCTCAAAACAACAGCAGGACTTTTACAGTGGCCTCTTCTACCACTGAACACTCTTTTAAAGCAGATCTGCTAAAGCATGAAGCAAGTGCAAAACATGGCAAATACTCCTTCCAGTCCCTTCAACCCACAGCACTGTAGTGGCACAGTTGAGGGGCACTTTGAAACCATCTTAAGATCCACAGTTAAAAATCAAAGGTGAGAATTTTACCCTTCATTTCTACACAGCGGCAGTGTAGCACCTGATTTCTTCGGTTTTCAAGGCATTTTGTGTTCCTATGCTTTGAACTGATGGCTGAAGTTTTGCCTGCGGAAGCAGAAGAATGAACCCACGCCAATGATGATCACAGATAAAACCAACACAAATGTTAATATGATAAGGAAGTTGATTTTCTTCAGATCCTCTTTTTCACAGTTTTCTGGTCTAATGTTCCCAATGTGCATTTCTTCCTGGTACCCAAAGTTCTGAGTGTAGTGGCAGGTTAAGTGCTCCACATTTGGGATCTGGACATTTTTGTTCTGGATCATTGATGAAAGCCAGATGTTTCCACAGCAGTTGAGTGGGTTCCCAGTTAGATACAAGTTTTTAAGTGAATTTTCTAATGCTAAAATATTGCTGTTCTGTAATGTACTAAACCTATTGTTCCGTAGGTCCAGTACTTCCAGTGGAGAGTCACTACCCCACTTAGGCAGCCAGTTCAGCTGATTTTCAGAGAGGTTTAAATGTTTAAGGTGACTAAAGCAAGGCAAGTCAATATTTAAATCTATGAGGCTATTGCCATGTAAATACAAATATTCCAGAGACTTTTCCAGTCCTGATAATGCTTTAACTTCTATTTTCAGCCCGGGGTTCATGGAGAGATCCAAGACGACCAGAGAAGTCTTATAGAAAGTGTATGCTGGTAGGATGTTCAGCATGTTGTCAGCTAGGTATAAGTACTGAAGATTAGGAGAGTCAACAAATGACACACAACCACTTTCCTCTCCAGCAAGTCTTTGCTTAGCTAATCCTGAGTACATGCTGCAAAGGCTGATATTATTGCTCTGTAGACTAAGCAGTCTGAGGCTAGGGAGGCTTGAGAAGATATCAAATTGTAGGGTCTGAAGATGGTTGTTTTGAATGTAGAGCTCCTTCAAATTTGACAGTGTGTGAGCATCAAGGAGAAGGTTCTGCAAAGCATTGTAGCTCAAGTCAAGGACAGTTAGGGAGGTCAATGCACTGTCATAAGTTACTGCAAATGCCTGAAGACAGTTTTTACTGAGATTCAGGGTGTGAAGGGACAACATTGATTCAAAGAACTCATCTGGAAAGGATTTTATTTCATTATAACTTAAGTCTAAATATACAAGGTGGGATAAATAAAGAGAACTTTTGTTTCTACTTTGCTTCTGATCAAGAAGATGAAAAGAAGCATCTATCCATTCTTTTTCCATATAGTCCATTTTATTATGAGGGGATTCAGCAGTGAGCTGGATTAAATTCTTTGATAAATTCAGAGTTACCAGCTTATTTACCTGGGGGAAGACTGGGAAGTGAAGCAGTTTGTTTTCACTCAAATCCAAAAATCTTAAGCTATATTCATCATCTGATTTTGTGGTGTGGAAGGTCTCAATGCTATTCCTGCTAAGGTCAAGTATCTCCAGCTGCCTGAGGTTGAAATCAGAGATGCAAGTGATTGAATTCATGGAGAGGTTGAGTTTGGAAAGGTTCACTAGAGTCTCAAAAGCACCTTCTTCTATTTCCATGACGATATTACTCTGAAGATCTATCTCCATAAGACTGGGAGATCCCTGAAACATCTTGTGTGATATCCTTATAATACTGTTTTCTGCCAAGGAGAGATATCGCAGTGCTGGAGCTTGTTTGATGAAATACTCAGCCATCCCATTGTACAGACTGTTGTGGGACAAGTCCAGTATTTCCACCTTGGGTAATAGTCCGATCCCTTCTGTCCCATTCTGAGCAAGCTCATATAAGTGATTGTTGGCTAAGTTTATTTCCAGCAAATTCGTCATGTGTGCAAAGACTCCAGGTGTGATGAAGCTGATCTGGTTAGAGCTTAAATCCAGGCACTGGAGGGAAGTGTAAAATGATAATGGCATTTCAGGGATGCTTTGAATCAGATTTCCAGACAGATCTATTTTGTTTACACTTGGATGGAGGTCACGAGGGATTTGGTGGAGGTCTTTGTTGTGGCAAAATGCCTGTGAGTTTGCCTGCCAGAAAAAGAACAGAGAGAAAAGGGGTTGTCATCTGGTAGATGAAGAACATTTTTGCATGAAATGTAAAGAAAATAACATTCAGCATTGAGGCAGATCCTACTTCTAAAACACTGATAGCATTACTTTCCCTGAGCATTCAGACAGCAAGAACAACAATCCTAATGCTTCTTTGCACTCAATTCATTTTAAAGACATTTCTGACTTACAACAGTCTCTATCTGCATGTGACATCTACTAAATGTTCTCCTTTTTGTACCTTTCTCCCAGGTGCATTTTAGTAGACCCACATGAAGGAGTTTTGCCTTTTTCCATTGCAATCAAGTACAATTTCCTCACTTTTGTTCTGATGTTTTATTTTCTCTCTTTTATCACTGTACTGCATTTTACAAACTCTACTTGCAATAGTAAGTAGTACTTAGAAGAGCTTCACTCTGTTGGCAGAATAGGTCCCAAAGCAAGGAGGTGGCGAAATGTATAAGGACGCTACAGCACAACTACTGTCTCTCTCCTTCTAAGTCACATCCTCAGATATTTGATCATGTCTTCCTGGCACGGATTGCCCAGAAAAGCTGTGGCTGCCCCATCCCTGGCAGTGTTCAAGGCCAGGTTGGACACAGGGGCTTGGAGCAACCTGCTCTAGTGGAAGGTGTCCCTGCGCATGGCAGGGGTTGGGACTGGAGGAGCTATAAGTTCCCTTCCAACCCCAATCATTCTGTGATTCATTCTATGATTCCTTTAGCCATGGCTTAGTTAAGCGATATGTCTTGAACCACATGGGTCATCCAACAACTGAAACATTTCTGATGCGAATCTCCAAACTTTTCCTGCTTTTACCATCCGTGTTTATCCTTTTCCTAAGGCAACAATTCTCTTCTCCTTGTACGAAGAGCATGCACCCATACAAGACACGATACAACATGGAAAAGACAAATTACATAAAGTCAGCTTTTGAGAGAAAAAAGCTGTGATGTGCAGCGAAGGTCATGCCTTTTCAGTCCAATTCTCAGTAGCAGTGTAGCGAGAAGTGTCAAATTCATCTTCTGGCTGCATGCCTGCTTAATTGCAGCTAGGGCTGAATCTGTATCTAGAGCAAAACCTGGAGTGTGTGCTGATAAGCAAACATGAGCATGACCATCCTTGTATAAATGTCAAGCCGTGTTTTGTTATCAAGGAGAACATACAGCAGCGGGAGGAACTGGAATGTGAAAGGCTTAGGCAACGTTTAATTTATTGGAGGAAAACTCTCGTTATGAATGTATTTGGGTGACTGGGTCATGTGCTGTTTGTAGAAAGATCAGAAGGAAAAGAAAGTAAAAAATCTGTTGAATATGAACTTGTGTGGAGCAGCAGAATCCAGATTCCATGACGCACAGTTTTTCAGACATTAAAGAAACATTAAAAGTAAAAAATGCTGAAAACCATTTGCTCCATGTGAACTTTTAGGTGAATGAAGCGGCAGGTCTGTTTAGAAGTGAGGCAATAGTCAGCATTTTGTGAATCCCTTTTGCATCATGTGAGCTTTGGAGACCGCGCAAAAATGTGCCAGAGAAGTGTAAGTGCTCATCCAAGCTCTAGATATACACAGGCTGCTTCGCAGTCCTTCCCACGACACATTTTTCCCCAAAGATCCCAAGTAAATGGCCTGTTAAAGCCTGAACCCCTTCCTATTTTTCCCCTCCAACTCACTCAAATCTCCCCCAGCTAAACAAATCAGAACAAAAGTGAAGGGGATTTTCTGGCTTCTCCCTGACATTATCCCTTTCTTTCAAAGTCACTGTAGAACTACTAATTTTGAGCTAAAATGTTCAGACTTGGGCTGAGTTCCGAGGCCTAAATAACAGAGCAGGAAGTCTCTTCTTGTTTGGTTTATGGAAGAGGGAGAAGCCAGAAGGATACAAAAATCCAGAGTGAAGAAGCAGCAGCTGCTTTGCAGCCTAAGGGAGATGTCAGGTTTCTTCCCACTCTTTTGAGCCAGATCTCAACAAGCACTGAGCACCCTCTGCTCCCTCTGGGCACCCAGCATCTTAGCGAAGTCCTGAGCCAACTCCCATCAGGGCCAGTGGCTGGTTTTCATTGAAGTCAATGTGGGAGAGGTCAGTCTCAGTTCACTATGTATCTTGCAGGATTAGGCTTTTAATCTGCATCCACTGAACCCTCCCAGTGATAAAAGGGAGTGATAAAATCTATACCTCCCACAGTCTGCCATTTGTTCCTATAACATTTTCCCTCCCATACTGTAACTTTCATTCCTTTTCAGTGACTATTTTCATCCTCACTGAATTTCTTATCTAGTCTGTTCTGCACCATCTTTTTCTCCCCCGAGGATCAAATTGCATGAATTTTGTTCTCATTAGCACTAGGAAGAAAAGATGAAGCATTTCTCAGTGGGATGGAGAAAACAGCATCTGTTTGCGTGTATCTCCTCTCCTCCCACCCCATAGCTCAATGGGTTGGCAGCCTGAGGCTGGAATAGAGATTTTTCTGGTCTCACATTCTGACTTCATCATCTCTGACAGTGTTGCCACTGTTTTATTTGAAGTCTGTTGGCAAGAAGTACTGCAGGGTGGGAGCACTTGGTCCCTTTGGTGTCTGATTTCATTCAGTTGCTGACAAAAAGTGACCCAACATAAGTTGAGCATCATTGGGATTCTGACTCCAGTTCTTCGCTGGTCAGCAGTGGATGGAAGTTGTCACCCACCTTAGCAAGAGCTCCAGAAACAAAGCAGCTGGATCCAAGCCTTCACTTGTGTTCTCCTGTACCAATTCATGAGCATTTGAACCAAAGAATTTGGGTTGGAGCCACATGACACTGACTTACATTTGCACAGTGTCCATGCCTATTGTCTAGAAGAGCTGCCCAGCTACACAACCAAACCTTAGCAGTTTGCCCAGATAATACCACGTATTATCTGACCTCTGATAACTGGTTATACATATGTTCTTGCATCACCTCAATGACATAATTTGCTGAAACCCCATCCCTTCTGTAAGTTATTTGAAATCTCCTCCTTTGCCAGTTAACATGATGTAGAAGAAACATCTATCTTTAGGAGGTAAAACTTTTACTAATTGAAGCCCCTCTCCTTGGAAGGCAACATGAGTTAGAAAGAACATCCTGACATTGAAGCTGTGCCTTGTTGTCTTGCAAAGAGGAAGATTATGCAGAAACTTGTATAATCAGTGCAGGGGGCTGGTAGGGACTGTTTATTTCCAAAAATGTCTTCTAGAAGACCTTGGTTCAATGACAGGAGCACCAGCAGTGAGTCAGAGAGGAGCACGGGTTTCTGATTCATGCCTCTTCCATGAGATCTAGGATGAAAGTTTCCATTTCTAAGCCTTTGTTATTCTAAAGGTGTCGCCACAGGGAAAGTACCATGTAAAACAGCAAGGTTGTGATGAAAGTGATGCTGAGAAGTAAGCAGGACTCTCAGTGAACCCATCAGCCTATCCAGTAGCTCCATCTTTCTTTAAACTGTGTTTGGCTTTACATTGGACCAAACAACCAGCAAAGGAAGATGATCAACATCGACATCAGTGATGCTGAGCTGTTAATTTATACCAGATGAGCATCCCAAGCCTTGACTGCAGCATGTTTGCTCTTGAGGCTGAATTTGTCCCAGCATAGTTGCGTAGAGTCTTGGGTTGTGTGCTTGATAAAAGCAATTTAGAGTGCAGTGGTGGAAACAAGCATGTGTTTACTTCTCAGCAATCAGCCTGATCTGTGACCCATCAAGGAATGGGATGGGATAGATTTGCTTGGATTATTGTGCCATGTAACTATGATACACGAGACCCAAGCTGTCATGTTTACAGTCGCTTCATCAGTCTTCCCTCCGCAGGCAATGAATTGAGCTACCCACCTTCCCAAGATCTTTTTATATATACTAGGTCTTAATTTCTCTGGAATTCAGGAAGTGCAGCAGTATGGCAGGGTGGGCAGGAATGGAATGAGTCCCATAAGGGCGATGTGTACAGCTAGCAAATTATTTTTTTTTCCTATTTTGGAAATTGTTGAGGATTTGTGCTGAACAGCTTCAACATTCAGGAAAAAAAATAAGAAGATAAGTATTTTTAAATGGCCTGTTACAGTCAGAAGCACTTGGATGGGGAAGGGAGAAAGTTCAGCTGTGAATAACATTTATAATATACCAGGTGCTTGCAAAACATCAAGGAGGAAAAGGCTTTGTCACTGCTTTTACCTCCAGCAGAAGTCAGGTACAAGTCCCCTAGCAGCAATGCTGCGTCAGGGTAGAGGAGGTCAGTCTCCTGTTATTACAAAAGGGCTAATATAGATGTACTTCACAGAAGATGCTTTATTTAAAGCACAAAGTACTTAGGCCCAATATAAAGGAGTTCGTTTTGTGTCTAGTTGATTTTCTTTGTCTCAGCCACAGAGTCCTTGTACAATCTTGGGGAAATCAGGTCAAACTTCTTTCAACCAGCTCTCCCTTAGAAAAATAAAGAAGATAATGTCCCTTCTTGTCCCCACTCCTTTTACGTGTTGCCACAACAAGGACATGGCCCAAGAACAGCCTGCTGAGCATCCACTACTGCAGCAAAGCCCACCTCTATCACAGAGACCCTGGTCCCTGGAAGGGGGTTCCCTTCTCAGAGACCATAGCTATTTGTGCAGTGCCTGTAACACGAGGGTCTCAACCTCATCCAGGATCCTACAGGGCCTGAGTACAGAGACAGCCTTACCATTTCACAGGGCATCATCCCCTCTGTGGACTGATTGTTAGAGGTTCCTCTGTTCACCACTGCCAGGAAGAAGATGATGTACAGTTTCATGGTTCTGCAGGTAAAAGTAATTCTGGTTAGATTTCTAATGCGACACAGTGCAAGCTGGCAGCAGATCATCATCTAACATGGAGAAGCACACAGTGCAAGAAATTAACCCATCTCTAAGCCTACAGCACTTACAACCTATCTGCACCCCTTTGAGCCTTGTAGGAAAAAGAGAGATTTACATGAGGAAGGTCCAAGGCATTTCATGGCATTGCCCCATTGTGATTTGAGCTGCTACCTCGATGATACCAGGACACCCAATGAAGTCCAGATGCTCAAGCTGGGCAGTGCATCTGGCATCATGGAGAACCACTGCAAACCCAGTTACCTTCACTCTCCCCATAGAGGCAGCTCAGGTACTTTGAACTGGGCTGGAGATTCGGGGTGCCAAGTCCTGAGCAAACGAGTGACACTTGGAAACAACACACACTAGGAACAGTTTACATTTCCGTCCACATTTTCCACTCCTCTCATCCTGGAGTGTCAAAAAGATTTTACACTATCATCCAGATTTGTTGAGCTAATATAAACAGCTTAAAGAATGGACTGAGAACTTTTTGTCCAAATGTTAGTTTTCCATTCTATACATCCCAGGTGTGGGCAGGCTTTTAAATACATTTGAAAGCAGATGCCTTACAAGGAGTCAGATATAAAATGGAATGGATTTGTGCGAAGTGAAGGATTCATCAGAGTTTAACTGGAAAACAATCCAGAAAAGAGCATAGGAAAAACTGCAAAAGGAGCAAAAATACTGGGAAGACTGTCACCAGGCTATGGGAGAAAAATGTAAATGTCCTTAAAATGCCTTGCTTCTAGATGGACACTAATGAAGTGTCTGGCTGTGGTCACCACTGATGTGAGCTCCAGATATCACTTCTTCATGACAGCCTCTGTTGCAAACATGCCAAATCTGTCTGTGTTTGTACGGCTTCTTGAGGCAGATCTGAGCTGGTCCTGCCCTCATCCATATCTAGCGAGGCACATGCCAGCTCCCAACTGGAAGCCATGTGGCAGTACATAGCTAGCACTGCTCTCAAGTCTTTCCAGGAGCAAGCCTGCATCTGCAAGCTCCAAAAGCACGCCAATCCCATGTACATGTGCCGCCAAGAACCGGCATCAACGTACCGTTACTCAGCAGCTACCACCCACAGAGCATCAGGAGGCTGGAAACAAAAGAGATGGGATCATTCCCAGCTGGTGGAGATCCCTCCGCTTAGTCACTGTCTGAGGGATGCAGCTGATGGCCACGCTTCCACGCGGTAACTGCGATTGCTGGACAGTAGTGCCAACAGGTTCACTACAGAAACCTGCCTGGTTCCTCCACTTCCCAACCAGAGAAAAGGGTTGTGTACTAGGAAGAGAGAAACTGGGGAGGCTTAGACCTCAGCTACTCTATTTTCAGATTGCACGTTCATAGGATTATAGAATCCCAGGCTGGTTTGTGTTGAAGGAACCTTAAAGCTCTTCCAGTTCCAACCCCTGCCCCGGGCCGGGACACCTTCCACTAGAGCAGGTTGCTCCAAGCCCCTGTGTCCAACCTGGCCTTGAACACTGCCAGGGATGGGGCAGCCACAGCTTCTCTGGGCACCCTGTGCCAGCGCCTCAGCACCCTCCCAGGGAAGAGCTTCTGCCTCAGAGCCCATCTCAGTCTCCCCTCTGGCAGGTTCAAGCCGTTCCCCTTGTCCTGTCCCTCCATCCCTTGTCCAAAGCCCCTCTCCAGGTTTCCTGGAGCCCCTTTAGGCCCTGGAGCTGCTCTAAGGTCTCCTCTGAGGTCTTATATTCCTTCCATTTCAATGAAACAACTAGTAACGAATGGTGATCTGGGACCCCAAATGAAAGAGCTTGGAGTTTGTCTTTGGAGCTCAGCAGCAGGATGAGAAGTCATGTTTCATTCTCCTCCTCTAAAAGAGACCAAGAGTGTTCATTCTTGACACTTTTAATTAAAGTTTGTACAATACACTGAAGTCATCCAATAGAAGGAGGAATTGCTGATACCAACACCTATAATGTCTCTGTTGTCCCCCCTCTGTTCCTCATTCCCCAGGGATAGAGGAGTGGTGCCTCCTCTGAGGAGAAAATGAGTGTTTTCATTTGGATATTAGTTTTCTGGAACTGAGATAAAACCCAGACATAACAATGATTACTTGGCTTTATTCAGAGCTCTCAAATGGAAATTGTTTCTCTTTAGATCCAGTTAATTAAGTTAAGGAAATCTCCATGGATATTACACACAACAGGGCACCACTCTCATGGACAACATGTGTCCTATGTGCTCTGTGATGTCTTCTCTTGCCACACTGCCAGTGCAAAAAATGGTCCTTTTGCTCCTTAAATAATAAACTTGACACAATGCAGGGTCTTGACATGCTTTGAAATTTCCTAAACAGTAAGTTTATAAATATATTGGGAAATGGATGTATTTAAACACACAAATGTGATTTAATGGCTTGCTGTGTAAAACAGATCTGTAGTAAGCAAGGATGCTGTGCCTCAGGGTGCTTCTAAGGTGGGTCTCACACCCTGAAGCACTAGGATGTGGTGGTCTCATCCAACATGAGACCACATGGACCCCATCCAGAGGAGGGTAAAGCTGTTCCTCATCATACAGCGAATGGAGATTCCCTTCCCAAGGTGTTTTCTAGTTCAGCTGTCCAGCTGAGGAGCTTTTCCTGCCTAGCTTTTCTCTGTACAGCCTTCACCCCCCCCCTCCCAGCAACACCTATCACAACACAGCAGCACATTCCCCTCCTCTCTGTCCCGTCTCACCCCTCCCAGTGCAGAGCTCAGGGCTCACAGGACCCCCATTGTGCTGGTGTCAGAGAGCATCACCACTAACCCCTGCCTGCTGGCGCTGGCACCGATGTCTCTAACCACAGCTTACAAAAACAATCCAGGAGCAGCAGTAGCAGCAACTCACCCTAAAAGAGCTTTTATTGCTCTGAGGCTTTCCCAGCTTCGTGCTTGGTGCCAGTTTGCTCCCACTGGCAGCTGTGATAAAAATCCCAGCATACCTCAGAGCAGGATTGAGCTCTGAACCCCATTCAATGTCACAGCTTTCCATCCCAGTACTTTAAAATCACCCATCCCCATCCCCATCCTCAGCTGAAAAATATAGGTGATTTCAGTGAATAACACCCCTGAGGAGCCTTATTAAATGGGTCAAATAATTTAGCATCTAGAAAAAGAATAGTACCCAAACCACATCAGCGTATCCACTTAACAGATATGAGGGCAAAGCAGAGAAGATCAGTGATTTGCCCTGAAGATACATTGGAAACAATGGAATAATCAGGGTTGAATCCCAGTTTTCCTAGTTCCCACTCCAGAACAATATTTGCTTCCATCTCTATTATAATATTAACCCTGAAACCACTTCATAGATGTTGCTCGTAGCTAACATCAGCAGCACTTTCTAAATTTCCCCCAAAGGTAATTTTTATTACTGTTTAGACAATTAACAGAGACATTGTCCTGTGCCAAAAAGAGGTTAAATACACGAGAATACACCAAACACAAACCAAACTCCCCAGGGTCTGATCCTTTTTCACACTAGACTCTTTGCTGCTGAGTTGGAGCCTTCAGGGTTAAAAAGAGTGAGTATTTCATGTTTACCTTGTTTCAAGGGTTCCCCGCTTCCCCAAACACTGCTTATCATGTCTTTAAAACGCATATCCAGCTCTTCAAAACCGGTTCAGTCCTGGTACCGATGAAGTTGTGGGTCAGCTTCATGTTCACCCATTCAGGATGCCAAAAGGCTCCCTTTTAACTTCAGAACGAAGGCAATTTCAGGGAAATAACCTTATTTGGGACGGTGTCTGCTTTAAATTATGTTGCTTGTCTTCCTCCGCACTCCTCTCCAGGCTCTTGCTGGGTCCTAGCCACCGCTGTGCTCCGGATGGAGTCAGCTACTGTGTGACATCCTGAAGCCCTGTGCTTGGGGCAGGCGTTGAGAAACAGGGGTTTTTCTGCCAGGGAAACTTGTCAGGATGGGGCCACGGGGAATAAGTGACTTATCATTGCCGATGCCATTGTTTAGCTGCATGCGTGGTGCAAGGCAGGGTGTTTACTTTAGGGGTTTGTGTCTGCGAGTTGCATTCCGGGAGGGTTGCAGCCTCCTCACCCTGTACCTAAATCCCTCTCTGCATCTTTAGGAAAACAGCACTGGAGGATTGAAAGTTTAAGATTCAGGGATGATAAATACAAAGGCCAGAAATCTGAAAACCTGTCCTGGAGAAAATAACTCATTCTGTTTGCAGTGATCCCACTTATCAGACTGTGATAGCAGCCTGCGGGCAGGACAATGTAGTGCCAGCTACAATGCACCTGAATTGGTGGGTTTTCATGGCACAAGCGAGGAATTAGGGACCTTGGTAAAAGCAGAAGGGTCTGAAAATCACGAGTTGCTGAATTTTTGGCAGCGAGTACGTAGTGCTGAATCTACCAGACCTACAAGGAAAAATTCCCATTGTGAAAGGGGTGCTTTTGCCATGCAGAAGGTGATTCCGGATTGCCTGGGAGTTCAGCTTTTTATTTATTATTTTGTGCTGCCCTCTAGGGCTGGAGCAGCTGTCTAATTGCTGGTTTCCCCACTTCCTTTTCCTAATTAATCCCGCTTCCGGAAAACCCACCTTTACATGGATTTCCCCATTGCTTTCTCCGAGACTCACAAGCCTGAACTGCTGCAATGCACTTTTCCCAAGGTTGAAATAGTAAGCCAAAGAGCTGAGCCCTCAGCATCCCTTCTACTTTGCCTTACACCCTGAAATGAGAGGCATAAATGCTATGAAGAAGTGGTGGTATGTGTGCAGGCGTGATTAGGTGCAATGGATAGAAAAATCCATGTTTAACTCTCAGAAGAACAGTCTGCCAGTGAGATTAATGCAAGTCTGGACACATTCCCCTTGGCTGGGCTCTCATCAGACTAGTTTTGATCACCTTCCCCCAAGTACATCACGTCTTGAGCTGGTTTTCCCCTTCATCCCTTTGGCATGCTCCCTAGAGTCAAGCCCTCCATCTGCAACCCTTTGGGTTACCTTGGGATAAGCAGGAAGCTCACATTGAAGCTGGGGACTGGTGCTGGTGTCCAGAGGTTTACATGCCTTTTGGATGCTCTGGGTTTACAGTTCACCTCGTCAGCAGTGTGCAATAGCACTTGCAACACACAGACACTTTTGCAAGGAAAACCTCAAATATTTGAGGTCTTCAAGAAAACAAAAATACATATATATATATATATGAAAGGATATTTTGATTTGATTTGGAGATGGAATACAAATATCATGCCTGTAATGAAGAGTGGCGAGTGCTCTGCATGATGGCAGTTTCACATATTTCTACACCTGGATGTTCAGAGGACTTTGGGTAAAAATAGCAGGGTTTTTGTTAGTTGTGCTTTTTAAAGCCAGCTCTGTTCCTCAAGCTGTTCCACTGAGTGGCCAAGCAGCTGTGCCAGTTGAACTGTGAAGAAGAGCCTGGACAGAAACAAATGCCAAAGCAGAAGGGAAGGGCATGCACTGATTCTGCTGCTCAGGACTTTTCTTCATTAAAGCCATAGCCTTAGAGGACACTGGGAAAGATCAGCACTGTCCGTATCATCTTTGCCCTTTCCTAAAGGGGATCTGCCAGCAAATAGTTCCAAAGACCCTGAAGCATTTGGCTGACTTCCCGTTTTCATGATTTGGGCTACCCAGCAGTTTACACCTTAAAGTGCTGTTGAAACATCAGCATAAGTGTCTGTGCTTGGGTCACCTCTATCAGACAAGATTGGGTCACCTCCATTGGGCAGACTGGAGAACCAAGGTCTTTTGCCCACCTGCACAGAATAGCAAGGGCTGTCCCACCCCATTGATGCCAAAGAGTTTGTGCCTGCAGCTCTGTGAAATCAGGCCCTTCCTGATTTTCCTGTGGTCTCTTGAGCAATTACTGCCTGTTTGGTTTCTGGATTCCACCCCACACCACCCAAAGCCAGGGGTACCTCATCAGACCTCTGTTCTCCTCCAAACCCTGTTCCCTGAATGGCCAAGAGCAAAGAGCAACAGCAAATCCCAGCCTCTGGCTCTCATGAGCCAGTCTGTAATCGGCTGCAGGTTCCCAAGGGTTTTGGATAAACAAGAGCATGTCTTGACGATCATGTGTCTTGAACCTCCAGACCTTTTGGAGTCTGTCCATCCCTAACACTGCTGCTTTCTAAGGCACTGCTTTTGGGTTGAGTCCTGTGTTGAGCAGTATGAATCAAACTCTCCAGAGAAGTAAACAAGACAAGCTCCTGCCTTAGAAAGTGGGTCTGAACTGCAAGGGCAGGAGTGGGACAACTGGAATAGCTCCCTGGTGATTCATCCCACCAGGGACCTGGAGACAGAATTCATATTAAACAGTAAATAGCCCATGCCATCCTCAGCCACAGCCTTTGAGAAGGAGGTGCAGCTCCAGCTCCTGAGACCCTTAGTATCACCAGGAGCTGCTTCTGGTTTGTGTTGCTCATGTCATCTGCACTGTGTTTGGTCTCATGGGCAGATGTGACCTCCTGCATCTCTGGTGTCAAGCCCATACATCAAAATAAGGACTCCTACATCTCCTGTAATACCAGCATGACTTTTCTCCTGGTTTTTGAAGCTTCTGCCTTCCTTCCTTCTCTCTCCATCCTCTCTCGATGTGTACCTCTATCAGGTGCTCAACATTTCCCTCACTAAATATTAACATTATTGAACACACCGGGTTAGGCAGTTCCCTGACTTCATTCACCTTTTGTTCTACTCCTCTCTCCAGGAGAGAAAATGTAAATGAATGAGAACTGTATGAATGCCACCAGCCTGGTGACTTTGTGAGCGAGGACTGGGCAAAGGGACAGCAGCAGATGGGGAAATGAAAACACTTCCATCAACAAAAAGTGACATGTACTGGCATTTGCAGATTAAACTGTCTGAACATGAAATATTCTCCCTAGAAAACAAAATTCCTGGAGAAACTCAAAACCAGGAACCAAACCAGAATCTTTTCTCACCAACTTTAATCTAAGTGCAGCAAAAAGAGAGAAAAAAAAGCTTTTCATTCAGTAATATTTCTTTTATTGACAGTGGAGTCAAGTGATTGAGAAAAGGTGTACTCAATTTATATGATCCAATAGGAGATAAAATGAGTGAGGAAAAGGATTTCTGATAGATCTGACTTGCATGATACTGATAACCCCCTTGAATCCATCCATCCATCCATCCATCCAACCATCCATCCATCCATCCATCCATCCATCATTGTATCAGTAAAAGGCCAAGCACTGATACAGTCACTAAGCTGTAAGCATCTGCTTTTAAAAGGGACAACTGACTGTGAATTTTTGTTACTGAACACTAATGGCTTTCAGCATTTCAGAGTAATAAGATGATTTTAAAGTTGAAAGGATTGTGTCTTAGTAAAAAAGCAAATTTCCTCTGTTGTGGAAAGCCAAACTTTGATTCTATTTAAGGCAAACATATCTGTACTTTTATCAAAAATACAACAGGGTTTGGCTTTAGAAAATTGTCTGTGTCTTTTTATATAAACTATGATTTCCTAAAACTTTGTTATTTGCAAGTATCACCTAAGCATTAATTCCTCATAGTAACAGCCCAGATGCAGCAAACCACTATCAGTAAGTCATTGTTCACCCAAGGTGACATTCAAGCTGTCAGGCTCTTAAGAGTAGGAAAATAACCCTGCCATCTCACACCTCGTGCTCCAGTAGGGAGAGTTCAATGACAGCACTGACAGGAAGAAGAAGAGAGGAGCTACACAGTATTTTGTCCATTTTACCCGTGGACTGTGTGATTTGCCCAAGGCTATATTAGGATTCAGTGTCGGAGAACTGAGTGAGCAGCATCCAGTCAGTGCACAATGCTGATCTCTGCAGCACTCGTGGTTCAGAGTGCTATAATGCAGTAATACCATAAATAGACCTAAGTCCTGTGAAGAAAGGAAAAAAACCCCCTACCCATCTCCCCATCTTCTATTACTATAAACACAGAGAATAATAACAAAGCAGGCACATGACCACTGTATTGTTATAAACTAACCCGTGCCTCCTTAACGTAAAGGATCTAACTCGCTGCAGTGTGAGTCCCTGATAGATTAAATATACAGCTGTGTGGATAGAGGCATCAACACAGTGTGTTTAGTCAGTTCCTCAGCCTACTCATAAACACTGTATATGTTATTTATACAGTACCTTCCTCATCTGGGTTATTTTTAAAGGCTGCAGCTCTAAGTCACCAGAGCCCCCATCTCTCCCGCAGTCCAAAGCTCAACTTTCCAGCAGGCTCCCGGTTTCACACGCGTCTCCACGTACCTGCTCTGTGGCTGGAAGAGGAGGAGGAGGAGGAGGAGGAGGAGGTTTCGCCTCTGCTTGCAGCCTTCTGCCTCCCGGACTCTCCCAGCAGCCTTTCCAGCGCGAGCCGAGGAAGAGTTTCCTTGGGGAAGTCGTACCTCTGTTGCATGCCAGCTGACTAAAACTCTGCGAGCTCCGAGAGAAGTTTGAAGTCACAGGGAAAAAAAATGCTCCCCATAGACTGGTCCTTGAATTCATTCCTTCGCAGTCATGAGCTCTTATATATTCCCAGGCTCCCACGAGCACGTGAATGCATACCTCCGTAATAGTTTTAAAATGTGTGTGTCCTCCGTGCTTCCCTTTATTTTCCATTTCGTTCATTCAACCTTGGCTTGTTTCCTGCAGTTTCTCAGCTGGTAATTACGTTCTTCTCTCGTATTGACACATGAAACACTCTGTGAATACCACAAAAAATCCCCTCCGCTGGCTTCAGGGGCACGTGCTTGTCTCTGAAGTTCGCTGTGCCTGTCCCACAGATGTGTGAGCTTCCAGCCACATGGAGCTGCGTATTCTTGGGGGCAGCACTTTCTTGGGCTGGGGTAAATCGTGGGGATTGAGCTGGTCCCAAACCCTAAACCCCATTCCATGCAGGATGGGGTGTGTAGGAAAAGGGCATATCAGAGGGAAGCATCGCAGTAGGGCAAACACATCGTGTTTGATGGTCCAACAGCTCAGGTGTGTCTGTGGCACAGCAGTGGGATGGCCAAATGCACCCTTGGGGGAAAGGATAAATTCAATTTAATGCTCTAATGGGTAATAATGTAAATGCCTTCTAAAAAGGGCAGTGGGACAGAGTTTTATTTCTTTTCCTTGAGTGTGAAACTCCATTTTCTTTCAAAAGTGATGCTCTTGTGTAAATTGGTGGGAGACCTGCACGTTACTCATATTGCCTTCTTCTCCTTAGAAATGCCCTGCTACCTGGGCAGGTGTCCACTGGCTTCACTTGTACTTCTTAGTCTGCACGAGTACAAACCTCTGATACGATTTTGCCACCTCCTGATGGGTCTCTTAGGACCAAACCAAGTCTTGACTTCACCAGCCAGGACTCAACTTCCCCAGGCCACCGCACCATGGGGCTCCCACAGACACTGGGGACCACTGCAAACCTCCCTCCTTCTCCCTTAGGAGCATGAGGAGCACCTCCACCAAGCAACCTACCCCTTAGAGGTGAGGTTTTGTTTCAGCATCATCTTTTTTCCCCACTTTGCACCGAGATGTGCAACGACGGCCAATGATTTTCACCCCAAAAATGGGGTGCTGACTCCTTTCTCCTGGACAGCATCAATTCTGCCCTCCTTTCCTGGATCTCCTTATTAAGATCAGATAAAAGCCGTGTCCTTTGGGGGTTGGAACTAGAAGATCTTAAGGTCCTTTCCAGCCCAAACCAGGCTGTGATTCTATGATGCCTTTCATACCATATGCTAAGCAGCTTTGTGGATTCTGCTAAACATATGCCACCTCCCAGCCTTTGCTTCTCTGCAACAGGTTCCTGTTCCTTTTCTCTAGCACACCAGCTCCTGTGAGTCAATCACTTCAGATCTGCCCTATACTGGGAGACTCAGGATGAAAACATCTACAGATGTGGAAGATGTGGTTTGTTGAATGTTGCAGTAAGTATATATACTTCGCACATGTTGTTGCGATAAGTACGTAACAAGGATAATAAATTTAGTAGTGATGTGTACATAGTGATAAAGAAGTACACAATAATGATTTTATTACTGTGATAAGCTATTGCCTGTACAAGTATAGCAGTAGATGTATATTTATTAAAGGCTTAACAATTAGTAAGTGAATGATTTCTCATCCATTTGTCTTGGCAACAGAAGCAGATCATATGAAGAAGTTTCCTTGTGTGCAGCAGTCACAAAATCTTATTGATGTTCTTGGAATAGCACTTCTGGGTGGCATAGGTGGTCCCAAGACTACAAGGAAGTACCAAAGAGTGAGCTTGTGGTCTGAAAGTTGTATAGCCCAAACAACACCATGCAATAGATGTCCCCTATTGCTCTATCTTGTGGCACCGTGCCTAGTGAATATAGCTGCACTGTTTGGTTTGGCATTGATGTACTGATGTACATCTCCTACCCAAGCCAAAACTCACCTCGTGGTCTGTGTTAGCTTATTTGGCCAAGACTGACCCACAGGGAAGGTTCACCAAGGCACAAGGATGTATCGTATCCCCTCCTGTCACCATGCCAGGACAACTTGATGGCCAACTCGATGTCACAGCAGACAAACCTGGAGGATAGCTTAGAGATGCTGAAAGACTGGGGTCCAATTGTATTTTCCAAGTGGTGCATGGTTGGCTAGAAGGAAACTGACCAGAAAAAGAAGTCTCCTGACAACAAATTTCAGACTCATATGGAAGCAGAAGGAATTATTGGCATATAACCTGAGTTGCTAGACCTCCATCTCTGATGTGTGTGCTGCAGAAGAACTGGGTCCACCTATGGCTGATACTCAGTGACAACTGAGTGCTGATGTTTCACCAGTTGTACCTCTCCCACTAAAGATGTCTATCCCTGGGGGTGATCCCTGGCCTTATCCATACAGACCTCGCCCTACTCTAGAGCAAGTTGACTATGTCCAGGTATGTTGTACTCAGGCATCCAGCTCTGGATGGTGTCCCCACAGCCCTGAGTTTGTTGTTTCACTGTGTCATTTCTTTCAGAGTGCCTTGAATAATGTGAGGACAGCAAAGCCATCTGGAATAGTGTAGGAGGACTGTGTGGAGGAGAAGCAGACAAACCTGATGGAAACCTCAGAACTACACCCAGCTTAGAGGGAACAAGCTGGTTTGGTGGGGAAGGATGCCCATGAGAAGAGCTAACCCTCAATGTGGTTGGCTGTGGGGAGCCAGGTTATCTGACAATGTGGATGTACCCCCATGAAAGAACCTGAGGATGCTCAAAGGGACACAATGCCCTGAAGACTTGTAGCATCATGCCTCCAAAACTGCTTATAATCACCAATATTGCCATGATATCTTCTGGTACCTGCCACAAACCCTGCATACCTCCACACTAGGGCAGCAGGATGTGGCAACCAGCAAATGCCACTTTAGAAAGAGGGACACAGGTCAGTGCTACTCACACAAAGCCAATTCTGGGCCATGTCCTGCCATAGGCTCAACCCCTCTAAGACTTATGGAATTCCCACTCTTCCATGGGACAGGTGAGCAGGCTGGGTTGGTGGGGCTGGCATGGAGACAAGTAGCACGGCATGAACAGAAAGCAAAACTCCCAGCTACTGAGATGCTCCAAGATATCACTGCCAGTATAAGCATCATTATCTTGAGCTGACGTTAGCCCAGCTGCTTTTTAGAAATGACACTACAAAAAAACCCCAAGAAAGAAACCAGCCAGGAAGAGAAGAACTGGCAGTTTTTAATCACTAGCAAAAGATTAGAGGTTGACCACGTGCTCACCTCACGCTTAAAATAGGTTGTATCATGTCAACAGGATGCCCATCTCTAATTATAAATGATATTTCCCCAGACTAAACAAAGTTTGATATTTATGCTCCATTTCCTCCAGCTCCGATTATAGCCTGTTCTTTTAGAAAAATACATGAGGAACAAGAGGGTCAGGAGCCTTTTTCTGGCCAATCTTTTTCTGTTTCTGCTGCTGATCAGGGAAGTTGGCTGCTGGGAGCATGACGATGCTTTACATGCTGGCATTTTGGCTTGCCTTGGTGCTGACGTTGATTGTGAGCAGCATGGTGGAGTTGTCCTCATCACCAGGTCAGCTGTGGTTCTTGTCCCATCTCAGCCTCATCATATGGTGCCTGCAGGTCTCTATCTTTAGCTGAACTCAAGGAAGATGCTGGGCTTTGCGTCTCCCCAGACTAGACCTGGCTTATTCCCCCTGATACCAACCATAATCTTCCTCAGGTCCATCTGAACTTGGGCCATGAAGACACTGCCATTGGAAGGTGCAGACAGCTCCACTTACAACTGCAAAGGAGACATTCCTCAGCCAGCCCCAAACCAGCTACCAGTAACCTAAATAGCTGTGAAATTCACCCAAAAAGCAGAGTAACAAACGCACATCCACTTCTCCTGGGATACTCCACTCTCACCCAGCCAGATGTGACTAGCTACAAAGCTGTGTCCACATTATAATGCAGTGATTTGCAGGATGCACATAGTCCTGGCTTGTCTTGTCACCCTTGGGTACTTGGTGCCCTTGCTTGAAACTCACAGTGTGAGCAGATACCACAGGATATAGAGGAGGTGACTTTGGTGTGATAGAAGATAACACAAACACAGTTGAGGATGAAATAATGGCCAGATGTGGGAGCTGCTGGGACATGGGGCTGGGACCATAAGAGGAAAAGGAGAGAGAAAACATGTGGGCAAAACTCCCAGGCAAGGAAAAGCATATCACAGGGCAGCAGAAAGTCCCATCACTTTTGGGAGTTGCAATGGGGCAAATGGGATTTGTGTTCGGATTAGTGGGGGGGAAAGCTGTCTCCAGGGTCCTCTGGTTTTATTTTCCAATGGCTGTGGGCCTCAGACTTACATCATACCCCAGTGAGACTTTGAGTCATGGCTTGGAAGCTAAGTTGCCAGGTGAACATCTCCAGAAGGTAGAAATAAGGGCAGAGACCTTCTGCCTTGCACTTGCCCTGCCATCTCTGATGGTCAGAGGCAGCCTGCATCCAACCCAGGTTTTTCAAGTGTCTCCGGGCTTTGTCTGCTCCTCATTCCATCTCCAGGGACTTCTTCCAGCCTGTGCCTGAACCATCCCAAGCTTTATCAAGGGGTTCAGGAAACAGTGCTCCCTGTGACAAATCTGGTTTATCTTGAAACGCAAACCAGGTGAGACTGATGTGGTTTCTCTGGCAGATGTTTCTCCTATCTCTGCCCCTGCAATAGCAGGAGGATCTTTAAATCGGGTGGTGCCTAAGTATGTGCTAATGGAGTTAAAGATCATGTTTCTGTCTTTAGGTCTTCTACTCCATTCCAAGTGTGAAATATCATCCATTTTTCTTCTTTCTTTTCATTTTCCCTTGGGTTGGAAAATAAAGAGGGAAGCTGGTCTTTTTCCTGGGTGTTTTCAGTCTCTGTTACTGACTCAGACCTTATGAAAATGACTTTAAGCTATTAACCACCACTGAAATAATTAATTCTCCCTTTTTGTTGTCCCTTCTCTTTCCACCTCTTTACCATATTTACTTTGGGTAGGTGGTGTCTTACTGCAGAGAAGCTTTAGTGAAGGGATTACAGGTATTATATCTGTAAGGTCTTGAAGCTGACCACGAAACACATAATTTTCAGCTCTTGTGGTAAAGGGTTTCACCACAGTTGGTCAAGAGTGTGATCTGCCCTGGCCTTTGAGCCTTCTATCCTGACTTCTTAGGCAAACACTGGAAAAAAAGAAGGTTGTAATCATAATTTTAGGAAGAGAAGAAATGAGTTAAAAATGCTCTATTTTGGTCATGTTCCTTAAACCCTTTGATCCTTCCCATAGACCCTTGATCCATCGCTACGTCATCACTTATTGAAAGCAGTTTTTTATAGCCCACAGCTGGTTTCTGGGTTCTTTCCAAAATGTCTTTGCTTCCTGCGCATGTTTTGGCTCTTCTTGAGTCATCCAACTCCCACCCCCAGTGATGTACTTTGGATTATTTGACATATAGGAAAAATATTGAAACCCTGGCTTAATCCCTGAACAACATCCTTGTTGTACTGACCCCATCACGGCAGTCCCTGTGTACAGTGCTTCCAGTGGAACATACTCCTGGAAGAGAAAGGTACCTGCACCCTTTAGACCAAATAACAAAGCAAGGGTGTACACTGGGGGACATGGGGGAATGTTAGAGTTATTTCAGTGGAGAGAAAGCAGACATAGGGCAACAAAGTGAAGGAAATAATGTCTTTTTAATCCTGCCCATAAGTCTCTTTGGTTTTTCCAAATACTGGAAGTTTAATTTGATGCTGAATCATAGAGTCATAGAATCATAGTATGGTTTGGGTTGGAAAGGACAATATCTTCTAGATTTCAGAGGTGGGATGTGTTCAACAAAAGCAATGGGGCCATTGCACAGGCTACATTTCCACTAGAAAGTTTAGTGCACTGAAATGGTGAAATATGGAGAACACAGAAAGCATAATTATGCTCAAACATATATCATATCAAGCACAGATAGAAGAAGCTACAGCAACAACACTGGAGAGTTGAGTAAACTCCTGGTCTCCTTTTTCCTATACACCTTTGTAACTCCAGAATGATGTCACAGGTGAAAAAGATGAGATATCTCTGATCAAACACAGACATCTGCAAGGTCGGCATCTCTCAAATGAACCACTGATCTTGATATCCTTCAGAGCTCATGGAGGGAAATGGAAGCCCTTCTTGCTCATGACTCATCTCATTCTCCAGCAGATGAGTCAGCCGCAAGGAGCTCCTACTTTCTCCTGTGAACACGCAGGGAGTGGTGAGTGACTAACGAAGACACAGATTGAAAATCAAAGGAAATGAGTCCTTCCCGCAGTCAGGAAACAACTGGGCTTTTGCTGGTGGTGGGTATGCCTCCTGCTGGTGTAAATCCCAGCCTTCCAGCCCGGATTGGATGTATCCATCACTTAAAGTACTTCTCAGGTTTCCCTGGGAGAAGCCACTTCCAGATGGTATTTCTGGATGTGTTAGAAGCAATATAAGTGATTCTGCCATTCTAGTGTTGCTTTGAGGGCCTGATACCTATCATCCCATTAAGCAAAGCCCTGAACAGGATTCCTGTCCTGAGGAACCTCTGTACCCCTATGAAGCACCTCCCTGTACACAATGCAAATATTAGCAAATTAGGAGGCAGTTTCTGGGGTTAGACTGTACATCCCTTTTCCTCCTCAAGTCAAAGGCACTGGGTTTTAGACACTGATACTTATAGATCTTATGACCCATCATATCTAGAAAGTCTATCTGCACCATATCATAAAGCATCTCCTGGTTGGTGGAACATTCTTCTTAGGATTTACTTTCTGGCTTCAAGGCTCCCAAAGCCTTTTATCCTCTCCATAGCATGAGTGAAAAGAAGAGAAGCTCTTCTTTGTTCATTGTACCTTCCCAGAAGGTCCATGCTCCTGAGAGCACGCCTCACATCTTAATGGGTGAAATAAGCTGTTCCTAGGACTCAGGACTATGAGAGTGGTCACATTGATTATTGGTTCATGTCAACATCACTAGATTTAGACCTCAGCTGTTTTCAGCTGTCAGGTAAGACAGCCTTGATTTTACTGTACATCAATGAATATCCACTGATTGCAGAGGAGTAGTAATAGTTTATGCCCAATGAAAAGTGCAGCCATTCAGCTCCCACTGACCTTCTCCTCCCTCCAGACACACACATGTCAATATCGATTCCTCTTTCAGTCGCAGCACTGAGGAAGCTTCTCACCTTTCACATATCCCTGGCAGTGTCCAAGGCCAGTTTGGATGGGGCTTGGAGCAACCTGCTTTAGTGGAAGGTGTCCCTGCGCGGGGCAGGGGTTGGAGCTGAATGAGCCTTAAGCTCTTTTCCAACCCAAACCAGTCTGGGATTCTATGATATGACTCTCCCTGTGGTTACCCCATGGTGGGCTGCTCTCAGCTTATTTCATCCTTAAAAAATGGAGAGAATCTCTAAAGAAAGAAAGAAAGAAACAAAATAGCCAGATCATTGTGGAAGATGAGGTTGTCCCAACAGTCAAGATTCAGGGTAAGAAAGTCATTGGAGATGGTCAAAGAAGAAGTTGGTGATACCTTTCTGGCCACAGAACAGTATGCTCATTGACATGTGCAGGGAATACATAGGACAACTGATTTAGGTATACATTGCCTGCCCTCTTGTGGTGAATAGCTGCTGATTAATTGTATGCATATTTACATATGCACATATGTATATGCACATAAATATGGATGTACATATGCATCTGGATTGACATATATGGCAGAAAATGTTTTAATCTGAATTGTACCTTGAATGTGAGTATTACACGTGTGAGTTGTAGTTAATTATTGTCATTGGCTGTAGTTGGTCTTTTTAATGCTGAAAACTTCCCCCCTTACTGTGATTGTGTTAAAATTCAGTTCAGTTAAAATAATAGAGCATAAAAATAATAGTATAGTTAAATATTTGTTCCGGCTTGGAGAGACCAGTGAGCTTTTCATGTGTCCTTTCCCTCTCTATAAATAAACTCTGCTGAAACTGGGTGAGCTGCAAAAAATCAAGAGCAAAATGTTTTTCCAGGACCAGTTCTTATAGCAAATACAGGACAGCATAAAAATAACTGCTGCAGCATGGATGTGCTTTTGCCTACACAATGCCAGTCTGGGTTAGCAGGGGGACACAGAGGGAAAGGTGGCCTTGGGCTGAAAGCTTGGAGGAGACAGATTCCTTCAGCCCCTTGGTGGGGTTTATTTTCAGTTC
>NW_009938557.1:57252-89062 GCF_000696875.1 Nestor notabilis
ATAATTCCATTCATTTCCCTTTGTAGCTGCAAAAAGCAGAGGGATTTGCCATGCAGCCCTCCATATCTCCTGTAAACATGTCCAGCACGATGAGGCAGTGAGGATAAGTGTGTTCAACACCTCAGGACTTACATAAACGTAAGAGGTATTGCCTAAACATGGTGTTCCCAGCCCTTTCTCTTTGGATGAGCCATTGCAATGGGAAGCGCTGCAAGACTGGCTTCTCAGGCTGTGCTCATGTTGATAGGGTTTGTCTAAATCTAGAGGGAAATGAACCAGAGAAACTTCTCAACACCCTCATTCACCATTCAGCATTTCCAAGTGGAACTACAGCCTTTCTCCTTTGGGAAAACAGCCTTCAGCCCTTGAGATCTGCAAGCCCTGCTGTAGATTATTAACCTGATTTCATAATTGCTTTGGATTGTGTTTTGAAGTCATGCACTGGGATGAGGACAACACGTCCCTGGACTCATGTAGCCTTAGGCAACATGGAGTTGGTGTCCATAGTGTCCAAACCCACCGATTATAGTACACTGTGCAGTGGCTATGGCAGTACTTGTCTGCCTTTCTGTCTCATGGTAACTCCATCTGAACCAGTGATCTGTTCCTTGGTTCTGGATTCAACTGTTATATCGATACCACCAGTGGTGCCTAGGAAGAAAAGCAGTACCCCAAACAATCTTGGGGCACATCTGGGGCCACAGAAGCACCATGCAATGTTGCTTGTTCTCAATGCTCAGGGACTCCTGTTGTTCCAGATATCATAGAATCATAGAACCAAGGCAGGTTCATCCTAGCTAAATGAAGACCTTTTTGTCTTGTAACCTCACCTCATCAGGAGGTTGTTATTCTCATGTTTCCTGTCACTCTCCACATACACCAGTGTTGGACAGTCTGCACCCTTCCCAATGCTCATCCACCAGGACAAAGCTACAGCAGCAGGGGTAGAGAAGAAAAGGTTTTCAGGCTTTCCATAGTGTGAGAAGCAACATTCACTGGGTCACCCTGCAGCGAGGACCTGAGGCTTGGACACACTGTGAGTACTGGGTCATATTCTCCTCTTTTCCTGATGGTGTTGCAGCCCTGACAGGTTCAGTCAACCAGATCAGCCTCGATGACATCTCTCCATCAGTAAACTTTGGCACCTTCTTTGAGTAACAACCTGTGATTATTCCCTGCAGTGCTTCCTATGTGATGGTAGTGTTTGGGGAGTGAGAGTTACAGATTTGGCCGGGCAGACAATCACCTCCGCAGGGAGCCCACACAAGTAGGTTAAACAAAAGCTTTATTTCCACACAGTGTTCTCAGGACATGGTGCCAAGATTTCACAGACGGCTCAAAACAAGGATTGGCAAGGAATGCTCCGCTCCTGTGATGCTTTCTTATTGCAAACAGCCCTGAGTCACAAAATGCATGTTCAGAGCCAAGCCTGAACTTCCTTTAAAATCAGTGTAAAGATTAACAATTTCTAGGTTCTTTAGAGTAATAATGTACCAGGGCAGAGCTCACATGCAGAGGAGCGTAAGCAGTTTGTAGAGCACCAGACTCTCAACACATGGTTAAAGCCCTCTGAATCTACAGCAGAAGATATATCCAATAATCCACGGTGTCCCTGCTTTTGGCAGGGGGTTGTGACTAGATGATCTTTAAGGTCCCTTCCAATCCAAACCATTCTATGGTTAAAACTGAAACAGGGGAAGTTCAGGTTAGATATAAGGAAGAAGTTCTTTACTATGAGGGTGCTGAGGCGTTGGCACAGGGTGCCCAAAGAAGTGATAAATGCTCCACTTCCAGCAGTGTTCAAGGCCAGGCTGGACAGAGCCTTGGGCAACATGGTTTAATGTGAGGCATCCCTGCCCACGGCAGGGGGTTGGAACTGGGTGATCTTAAGGTCCTTTCCAACTCAAACCATTCTAGGATTCTAGGATTAAAGCTGTTAATTGCACAACACCTGCCATCTGATATCATTCTGTGCTACAAGATGTTCAGACTCCACATTGCTCCCAGTGAGCAAAGACCTCAAGAGTGGAGCTTTAGCCGTGCAGAGCCTGGTTGCTGCCTTCTCTTCCTGCCCCCAGTTTTCTGACTAGCGTGGAGAAAGGTCAGTTGGTTTCCTGCAGGATTTCACTATTTTGAAATGCTATTTCAGTTCCAGCTTTTGGACTAAAAAAAAGAAATAAAGAAGGAAATTGGAGGTGGGTGTTGGAGCCGAGACATCTGCCTCTGGGGTTGCTTTGCAGTGAGAGGCTGGAGTTGGTCACTGTGATAGCCCAGCAGACGGGCAGTGGAGGTGTCTGGCAAACAAACTGTTAGGAAACCAGACCGTTTTCCATTGGAAAACTGCAGAACATTTGCAACATGGCAAATTCTAACAACAATAGCAAAAAACACCCTTTCAATGCTAATAAACGCCTTCTGTTCAAGACCAGCTGAAATTTTATGCATCGCATTGTGGCTTTCATTTGGACATCAGGCCTTGTAGATACAGCATATTTCAGCATTGCTCCTTGGCCCTATATCGACTTTTCCTGAGCTTCTCTGCATATGTTAATGAAAAACATTTCAGAAATCCAGCTTTGTGAAAATGAGTGTATTTATTTTCAGTCTGGTGTCCAGGCTTTTTAACTGTGCCTCCAGTCTGTGCTATTTAGTTTGGCTCCTGAACAGCCCCAAGTGGAGAAGAGACAATAGCAAGCAGGGGATTTAATTCCTTTGATTAAAGTAATTTTAATGTGTCAATGAAAGTAGTCAATAAAAAGAACAGGGTGATAAAATTTTTCTTGACTTGAAGGAGATCCTAAACAACTCCTATGCAGGAAAGGAGACTATATTGCATCGAGTAAAGACAAAAGACAAATGTCATGGATCCCAACTGATATGGAAGCAGGAAGCAAAGGGGAGAATTGCATGATCAGGATTTATTGTGCAACAACTTTTGTGGGTGGTCTTCGCTGTCCCCCCTCAATTCTGTTTAGCAGAATTTAGAGGTGCTCAGAGACATTGGTCAGTGAAGGAGAACCAAGGGATACTGACATCTGCAGATATCATTAAGACAGGTCTGGGGAGGGTTGTGAGGAACTCTAGTAAATGAGGAAAAAGGTGGTGAATGAAATTTAATATCAACAGCTGTAAGGTGATGAGAAGGAGAAGTGTGAGGTGCTTCTTACACTGCACAGACATGGAGATGGTTTCACCAGCTCAGAGGACCCTCTCCTGTGGTCATCACAAGAAGACTGGGGGAGTACCCTGGTGTGGGACTAATACAAAAAGCTTCACCTGCTTTCCTGTCTCAGCTCCTGGCTTAGGAGCATTGTGTGCTGCTGCAAGAGGCTGGAGGAGAGGATTGCAGTGACCCAGGGTCTGGAAACCATCCTGAATGCAATGGCTCTCAGTGCATTTTGGAAGGTCTGATGCAACCCTGTGTGCTAACCCAATCTCTCCTTACATCAAGCTCTCTGTCTCCTACAGCTCTGTCCCCACAAGCTGACCTAGCAATCCTATAGCTCTTTGCCAGGCTGTTTTGCCTGCAAGAGCTTTACCTAAGGCCACCATTTCACAAGGCTTCAGTTTGAGCATGAAGAGCTATAGTTCCTCTGCCTTCTCCTGCCTATTCTTTAATTCAGACAATTATTTTTAACACAGGTGACATCAGTGATGAGAATCACACTAGGGCCCTCTGGCATGAATGAAGGGCAATGTAAGAATGTGGGGCTACAGCAGCAGGAAATCCCTAGTGCACCTTCACCATGATGCCCATGGATTTGCATCCAGCTGATGACCACTGTTACTGTCTGTGAGTGGCTCAGTGGAGCGGGTAAGGGTCTTCCTGTGCATGGACATTGCCAGACCATGTTCCTTATTGCATGGGTAGAAGGGAGCAGGTTGACCTGCTATGCCCACAGGTTCAGCCGACAAATCCACTGCTGGTGTGAAGGAAGGTTGCAGGGAAGGGAGAGCTTCTGCTGCAGTGGCCATGGAACTGCCCCTGACCTCACCACTGAGGAACACTTCTCTACAATGCCAAGGTAAATAACCAGAGCTTTGGGGAAGGCAGACATGCTGGTGTTTTTGCATGAGGATGTCAGGACAGAGACAACATAGTTTTGTGAGTTCAAAGAGGGGTAATGCTGCAGAAGACTTGCCTTCAGCCCTACTTCTGCCTTCCTGGGGCTGCAGTTCCAAACCCCAGAGAAACATCTCTGCATTTTCCAATGAGAAATGTGCTGTGGGGAGTGGTGTTATTGCCCCCTCCCCACTTTAGTATCCCCTGTCACAGGATATTTCTCCGGACACGGATCCTTGCAACTGGACACCCAACCACAGTGTGGCTGCCCTTTACCTACCCTGGGTTCTTCTGCACTTCCTCATACCTCCTCTGCCTGACTTTCGTGCTTCTGGCTTGTGTATTTTGGGACCTGACTCTACATTATTGAATAATGGAGGGAATATGTGAACAGGGGTCTCCATAGGTGCCTGATCTGCACAGAGAGAGCTGAAAAGTAAGCTGAAAAGAAGGCTGAAAGCAAATATCCAAACAAGCACAAGACTTTCAGGTGGAGGGATAGGTCTCCAAGGATCTTTATTGGCAATTGGTTTTAATTCACTGTTAAAAATACTGTATGAAATATGGACTATACTCAGACAGTGTACATTGTGCATAAATACATCTTCTACAGCTGTCAGCGGGTTTGCATGATTATATTAAAATCCACCCTATAACATTAGTGGTAAAACCTCCAGCAATCACATGGTAGGTTCTTGCTGATAGTGGTTTCTAGAGTGTGAGCTTCTCTATCCAAGAAATCCACCAAGTAACTTGTCCACAGTCACCTGAGAAGTCTGCTGTGGAGCTACAAAACTTACATTTGCTGCTTCCAGGCCCCGTCTTCTTCGTCATAACATCCAAACACTAGTTTTAGGAGCGAAATAACAAGAAAAGAGCCTGATGTGGTAGTCACAGTTAGTATGGGAAGAAATCTCATGAGTAAACTTAAACCTGTCTAAACAGAACAATGCCAGGAAAATAGAAATATATTTTATGGCTTTCTAACAGCAGAGGTTATCACACTCAGGGATGAGTCCTTGGCCTCTTCCTGTTGAAATTAAGAAGGAAAAAATACCACTGGCTTCAAAGAGAATGAAGAATTATCTTGGGATTACTGAAGTCGTCAGTGATTAGAACTTTGCTTCTCTTCTACCCTTTCCCACAGATTTCCTATTTTATTTCTTTTCTAAATAAATTCAAGGAATGTTGTTTATTTTAGAAGACTACAGGCTGAAGAAAGAATCCCAAAACTGTGGACAGAAGGGCGGATTGAAATCCTCTTGTTTAAATCATCTTCAGCTGGAAAATTTAGGTTTTGGCTACCCAACGTTTTCTTAAAATGGTCTTTTTTTGGACTAACAAAAACACACTCAAAATATTATTTCTTAATAAGTATGAAATAAAAAACAGGTAACCCCAAACTGAAATAGGTATGTATATATGTGTAGATTTTGAAAAGAAGAATATATGTATAGTGGTAGGCTGAAGAGGTGTGTTGGTTTTGTTGTTTGTTGGGGTTTTTTTTCCTCATACATTTACAAGTATTTAATTTGATATGTAACAGAAACAGAAGGTTGCTATCCCTCCTGCTCACTGCCACATTATCAGCTAAGTGGATCAATGTGAAGTTTCAGGGGGCAAGTTGCTTCACAGATTTTATGTTTTCTGCTCTTATGTGTCTTCTTTTACATCCATTTTACCTGCGTACTGGGAAGAACAAATGTTTCAAAGAAGGTTAGCACATCTAGACAAGCCAAGTGGCAGAGTTTCCAGGCCCAGAGAAAAGGTCAGGGAGTCCAGTACCTCCTCTGAACCCTTGATGATAACTACATAGGAATAAGGTTCATCCAACTTGACTTGATCCACCCATGACAAGGTTTCTTCACCTGAGCTGATCAGCACAGCTCCTGTTAGAGTTGATAGCAAACACTTTTAGGGCATGGTTCATCCATCTAAATGCAGATATCCAGGATTGGATTCAATTTTGGGTTAAGTCTTTAAAAGTGTATATCATTAAACATACCTGTCTAGTATTATTTCAGACCTTAGTCTGCTCTCTGGTCTCCAGATTGCGAAAGGATCCAGTCTTGTGCCTTATTTATCATCTTTGTTGCATGTTGTAGATACTCTGGTGCAGCCCAATGGCATTAAGAACCTGTGTTTCAGCAGCTGAATTGTATCACAAATATCTCTGGGTATCTCTGCATGCATCAGTCTCCCATTGCTTGAATGGAGACCTTGTCAATAGTGAATGAAGGGTGACTCTGATAGCCACATGTAGGTATCCATTATAGGCTTAACTGGGTCATTAGGCTCTTTGGACTTTTTGACTTCGTCTCCATGAACTGTGTTGGGACCTGAGAAACCCAGCAGGTAACCCAGCTGAGAAACACAGAGGTATCCACATGTGAGAGCCTAAGAAATTCTTTACTATGATGGTGGTGAGACACTGGCACAGGGTGCCCAGAGAAGCTGTGGCTGCCCCATCCCTGGCAGTGTTCAAGGCCAGGCTGGACACAGGGGCTTGAAGCAACCTGCTCTAGTGGAAGGTGTCCCTGCCCGTGGCAGGGGGTTGGAGCTGGAGGAGCTTTAAGGCACCTTCTTTCTGCCTGCCACACTTTCCAATTCTCTTCAGCCAAGACATAAGGTCAGACAATTAAACCCAGACCACCTCGTAACAGAACAGCACTGATCCATGTTTTTAACATGGGGAAATAATAGAAAAGACATGAATTATGCAGAAATAGTTTGATTTTAAACTCATATTTGCACAGACCAATCCAGATAACATCCCTTCCAGAAACTTCCACCTATATATTGAGGTGTATTGGTGTCAGAATTGCCTTGCCCAGGTCTCTTCCACAGCAGATTGTTCCTGAATGAATTCACAAGCAGAGAGTGAGCACAGTGCAGAAGGTGAAAGCTCTCCTAAGTCCTGTCTGACAGCCCAAGTGTCACAGGACAGATGTCTTTTAAGGGCCAACTTCTCCCACCTGGAATATCAACTCTCACCACTAAATAGGCAAAAGCTGTTTTCAAAGCCAGATGCACCAGAGGCAAATCTCGTTATTAAAGAACACTTATGAATTTCCCTTCTATTTTTACTTTTCAGATGTTTATACTCCAAACAGCTCTTCCTTTGACAGTACACGTGTTTTATGCTTGCTATGGTGAATTAGTTGTGAAAATAGTATCTGGATTCTGGCTTGCCTTGTTTCATGAAGATATTTGCAATAACCCAAGCAGGCTTAGCAAGTGGTTGTTGGCTCTTAGCATGTGAATGATAAAAATCCACTGTGGTTGCTCTGACGAGAAGAGTTCAAACTGAGCTTGAGAAAGGTCTTCGTGTTTTCAGTGAGCACCTTCTGGTGGTAATATTGACTAAAATTACCGTATCTGCTCTTCACTTCAGCCTTGCAAAAGAGAGAACAACAATTCCCAGAGGTTTTTTAGAAGCCAGATGTTGAACAGGAGTGAAAAACCTGGAAGAAGAAGTAGCCAACAACAAAATGATTTGGCCTTGATGAAGGGTGCTGTGTGAAGCCAAGTGCTGTCCCTTTGCAGAAGGGTCTTTCTACCCACTGGGAGGCTTACTTTGAAGACAAGTGCTTTTGAGACCATTTGGAGGTGGGGAAGGAAGAAGAGTGATGTGTTTTAGGCTTTTCACTGCTGCAGTGATGTACTTTTTGTTCCCTTGGCCCTACTTTTGCAGGAAAGAAAATTCATAACTTACTAGTATTACTCAGCTGAAGGAACTGCAGAATGTCCTTCTCTGCATCTCAGTTTTCCAATATCCTGGCATTCTGTTTTCATCCTGGTTTGGGATGAAAAACATAAAATGTTTTAGATATGCTATATGTGTGTGTGTGTAAAGCAAAACAGAATGTTCTTCCAGTTTAGATCTGGAATTGTGAAGATGACATATTTTGACATTTTGAGCAGAATCATTTTGGCAGTTGGAAACAAATATTGATTCATACCAAACTGTTTCATTTCCAAACTGTCATTTAAGTTTGAAAATGGCATTAAAATGACATTTGCAGCTGAAATGTCAATTGAAAAGAAAACGTTTCAGCTTAAATTGACATATAGGAACAGAACAATTTTGATTCAAAATTTCCCCTTGTGGGGGAGCAAAAAGTATTTTTTGCTGTTGTCAAAACCATTTTCTCCTGAATGGCATTGATTTCCATGAAACTAGAGCTTCCTACAACAGCAACAACAACTATCGAATGCAAAACAGTTAAACCACTTTAGCACTTGGCATTATTGTTTGAAATCAGGCCAAAGTGCAGCTGGATGTGTTTGTGCTGCCATGCAGAACTAGCTGAAGCATTCTTTGAGCTCATCCTTGTGTCAGATGCTGATGAAGAGCTGGCGTTACCATCACTATTGCTTTCCTCCCCAGTGGACCCCTGCCAAAAATGCACACATACAGCTCTGAGCCGGTGCCCAGTTTCACAAGAAATGATGGTCAGGATTCATCTGCCTGCTGAGGTTCAACCTCTACAAGAGCTAAGAGGCTTCATCAATTTATACTGCTTTTGACTGGAAGGGAATTAAATGGAGGGTGTGAGCTCCTCTCCTGGGTTGGTTTCAAGGTGTCCATCCTGACACCACTAGTTCTTTGCTGTGCTCTTCTCAGATGTCTTCCTCTTCAATACTCATTCTGTCCTCCTTCATGCTGCCCAGCTCTCTAAAGGTTGCTTTTGTTAGTGTCCTCTTTGTGCCCCTCAGGACAGCATTGAGTTTCCTGGCAAGTACATCTGGCCACTTGTGGCTGTAAAACAGAGAAGAGAGGAGGAGTTAGCAACCCTGCTCACTAAGGAATAGCCTTTCATTCTGCATCATTTTGTGTCAGACAAAGCGGAAACATCAGATGTTTTCAAAGCCATCAAGAAGCATCAGGCAAGGGGGGATGTTGGTAGAGAACTGCAGGGATGTGGTGGTCCCAGCTGTTGTCTGGTCTACTGGGACCACCATATCCCTGCAGTTCTCTACCAACAGCTGGTGTTGTTGCATGGGTTAGTGGGATACACAGAGGTTTCATCCAAGCACACCCACTTTACAGATGTAAGTTATATTTACATAAAAACAACCAGAGGGCTTCCGCTGCTCCTGAAAAACATTCCTAACTGTGCATCACAAGCCTCATAAAGCCCCTAGCTGGTAAAAAAAGAGATTAATTTTTATTATTATTATTGATAATTATTTATTATTAATTATTATTATTTATTCACTCAGGTGGGTTTTCTGAGGTGATTCACTGCTACCAGTGAGAAATCTGAAGGTCCAGCTACTCAGACAGCCCCATGATCTCACCAAGCCCAAGACATGATGGGCAGAGAACCAGACAGAGCTGACATTCATCTCAGACCCAGGTGTGGTTTTGCTGTTTCAGCCTGTCACTGTTCCTGACACAATGAGCTCTGCTGAGAATCAGGACTTAAGAGCTGGGCTAATTGAGAGACTGCATCTAGATCCAGGCTAGTAAACTAATGTGGTGGAGCTGAAGACTATCATTTGTTATGATGTTCCAAGTGTCCGTGGTGCCCAGGTTCTACCATCTGTCAGTGGGCATAGATTTATTATGACACAATGGGGTTTCAGACACAAAACAACATCAAGGACTTGTAGGGCCAGAAGCTAAAGAAATGGCAGAGCTTTAGGGAGGTCTCAGCTCTGCAGCTGTCCTGTCCTATAAAGCATCATATGAAATCAAAATTACTGTGTATAATAGAAGAAAACATTACAGCTCTTATAAACCAAAAAAAAGAACCAAATGCTAACCCATACCACTAACACCATTACAGTTATATTAAAAATAAATAGTTGAGAAATTGTTGTGTATACATATATATATGGTTTTAAACTGCACACAGCATTGTTGTGTACAATGAACAAGCAATTACTTTAGGATAGAGTAAGTTTGTAGATGACACCAAGTCGGAGTATTGATCTGCTTGAGGGTGGAAGGCTCTGCAGTGGGATCTGGACAGACTGGATCAATGGGCTGTGGCCAGTGGTATGAGTTCAACAAGTCTCAGTGCTGGGTCCTGCATTTGGGTCACAACAACCTCCTGCAACGCTCCAGGCTTGGGGAAGAACGTCTGGACACTGCTTATGGAAAAGGACCTGCGGGTGCTGATTGATGGAGCTGAACATGAGCAGCTTGTGCCCAGGCAGCCAAGATGCCCCCAGCACCCTGGCCTGTATCAGCCCCAGTGTGGCAGCAGGGCCAGGGCAGGGACTGTCTCCCTGCGCTGGGCACTGGTGAGGCTGCACCTCGAATCCTGTGTCAGTTCTGGGCCCCTCACTGCAAGAGAGACATTGAGGTGTTGGAGCGGGGCCAGAGAAGGGCACCGGAGCTGGAGCAGGGCCTGGAGCACAAGTGTGATGAGGAAGGGCTGAGGGACCTGGGGGTTTAGTGTGGAGAAGAGAAGGCTCAGGGGGGACCTGATCGCTCTCTGCAACTGCCTGACAGGAGGATGGAGCCAGGAGGGGGCTGGTCTCTGCTCCCAAGGAACAAGGGATGGGACAAGAGGAAACGGCCTCAAGCTGCACCAGGGGTGGGTTAGGCTGGAGATTAGGAACTGTGTCTTCACTGCAAGGATTGTGTAGCATTGGAACAAGGAAGGTAAAAAGCAGGAAAGGGATCTAAAGGCAAATTGTTGAATCTTAAGAAATCATCCAAATGTATCATCCTGATGTGATTTAGGATTCAATGGAGGATCCACCCTGGAAATTCATTGAACTTTATGAGAAAGAGCTGATGCCCTTGTCCAAGATGATCCAAAAAGGTTCATGGGGAAACAAGGAAAAGAAATAAATTTCTGGTTTGGTTTGGTTTGGTTTCTTGTATTTTTTTAGGCCCTTTTGGTGTTGGACAAAGAAGATATCCCTTCCGGTGTGTTACTGGGAGATGTCCCTGCATACCAAGAGGGAAGAAGTAGCTGGTACAGAGTGGAAGAAAGGAGGAAGAAAAGAAAGATATAATGGGGGAAAAGATACAAAGGAAATGAGGGTTTGGTCTCTGCAGTTCTGGTTCTAATCTTTGGAGGGATCATGCAGGCAAAATCATCTGGGATTATCCATGCAGTGGGGCTGAAGGAGTAAGCTCTATGATTTTCTGTGTGGGTTTCACCTTTGAGGACAGAGAGAAACTTAATCAAAAACCCTGTCCTGAATGAGCTTTCGGATCTTATCTGCTGGTCAGTCACACCTTGCTAGTCTATGGCTTGGCCAACAAGATGCAATGATTTGGGTGTTTATTTCCTGAAGAAGAAAGAACCTTGAGGGATCTCTTGTCACTAAGCTGAGTTCATGGGACAAAAGGACAAGAATAAAGGGAAAGGCAAAGTCTTGAGGGGAACAAATAAAAGGAGAGAAAATAGCTTCAAAATTTGAGCCTCAGGACTTCTAGGTGATCCCAGGCTGGTCCTTTGCCCTTGCAGGACACACGACCTATATGCTGGTATATCTAAATATAGATTCAGCAAAGAGCAATACAGGCAATGCTAAGATTTATACACCCTGGATCCCTCCGTAAGTACAGGAGCTGCCAACCACATTGGGGTGAAACCTCATCCCTTTGAACTCCACAATGAATTCTGACTAACTACATGGGATCTATATCTCCTCTCCAAAGTAAGATCAATGTAGGGATCACAGGGAGTCATTGATATCTTGGTGGGATAGTTCTCTGCTGGGCCTTGAAAGAAAGAGAAATCCCTTTCTCCATATCTGAAGCACTGTAAGATGCTGGGGGTAGGATTCAGCTGCCTGAAGATAGTCTGACAGTATTTCAGATGCCGTGGTTTATCCTAGATGGTTTTCATCTGCCAACCTTACACAAGTGTCTCTGGTGCTCCAGGCTGAATCCCACTTGTATGAGTGGGTTAACAGGTCCATGTTATGCTCACAGATCCTACTGCAGGACAAAGTATAAGGATCACTACTAGTATAGCCAAGAGTTACTGGAACACTTTGGTGTTCCTCATGCTTTGCTGCATGTTTTTATCAAAATCCATTCAGATCCATCATTTCTATTCAAAAACATGTGTCCCCCAAGGACAACAGAGTCCACAGTCACTCACTGAAGGTTAAAGGATTCACTTCCTAAGTATGAGAAGCCTTCCTCTAGACTCCAGGACAGGTGAATACTCTGAAATATATAAATACTCCGAGATGGGCATCCCTATCTTATGACAGCAAGGACCCTATAAGACTGTCAACAGTCCACAGTCTAAGACTAATGGGACTGTAAACTGGGTGAATGGACTATAGATCACTATATCTGAGCTTCTTGTGTAGCTCTTTTTTATTTCTATCAGGGAAAAACAAGGTTATTGATGGCATATTCCCTTTTATCATAAAACGTCTAAGATAGACTAGCTAGAAACATCACTAAATCACCAAGCAGGCATGTGGGAATAAGTGGTTGTTGAGGACATAATTGCCTCCATTGAAAGCTTCATGCACACAAGAAGGATTGAACAAGGAGTGTCAAAAAGCTCCAGGTATAAATGCCTTATTTATTTTTCTGCTATTTCCCCATGAATTGAGCCAAGTGGGCTAATGAGGACCTTCTGTTCTCCATAATGTACTGCTAACCAGCTTTGCTTCAGTGCAAAGGTCTATGTGGGTGATATACATGCTAATGTTTTCTATACATGCATTTTTTGTCAAACAGAGCTAACCCAAGTGAGATATCCTCTTTGTCTCTGGCCTTATAGGAATAGCTTGTGCTCTTAGGTGTAGATCTGCAGGGTGTTCTTCTGTGCCTTGGAGCTTACATTTAGCAGCGAGTGTTCACATATGGTAGTGCTTATGCAGGTCTCTGCACACTGTGTCCCATATTTAAATCTTTCTATAAAAAATAAGGAATTTCTGCCCGGTTTCTAGAACAGGGAGAGCCTCAGACAAATATTTAAGAATCTCTTAAGGGAGATAAAACAGCCTAATACAACCCACTGAATCTTTAACAGTTGTGGCTGGGAAAGAGGAACACAGCCAAAAGTTCTCTGCTGGGTTTTATCCTAGTGAGAAAATAGGATGGAGCTTTAATCTGTCAGCTTGATATGGTGTATCTATCTTAGGGGTATGTAACCAGCCTGTATGTAGGCACTCTGGGCTTTCACCCACCTCTGCCTATGTCTAAGAAAGTGGAAATCAAGTAAAAGTTAGTTCAGAGGCATTGAGCAGAAGCATTATTGCTGCTTTCAGAGATACTATTTAAAACCCCCCAATCACAGAGCACTTTAATAGGACAACAGACCCTCTATGTGCATGTGTGCACGTGCTTGCTTATACACCAGTCTTGCTCTGGTAACACCTATTTGATCAAACACTCTAGTTTATGCTGTTGTACTCCATGTACTTTCTGAATTCCAATCAAATCATCCTAAATCCGCATTTATTTCTTGTACCAGAGGAACTGGAGTGATGAATAACAGAGCTGCATCTTGTTTCGTGTCATGAGGTATGGAATTACTCTAGGCAGGAGATATACGTTGCAGGAAAGCAACAACAGGCAATGTGGATTCTTTCAGGCTTTATCACTGTGTTTACCATGGACTAGGCTCATCCTGGCACAGTGCATGTAGACATCCAGTGGATTGATAATACACTGCTGGTAAACACAGTAAGACTCTATGTCTTTCAGGTATGAATGTGTCATTTGCTAGGAGATCGCCCAACAAGGTTAGACAGCTTTGCTGCTGTTCTGAGCATCTTTCAAAAGAGACACTTTAAAAGAATAATACATATTTTTGATCAAATAAAAAGAAAAATAAAGCATGACACTAAAACCAGCAAAGTGCAGACAAATAACACATAAGCAGGCAGTAAATAGCAGTGCTACTTTGGGACTGTCCTACAGCTACTACCTCAGATCTAGGCCCTTTTGCCAATGAGTTTTGCAGCTTTCCTCCTTTTGAACTCTGCAATTTCTTCCAAGGGTAAGCCATGGGCTTTAGACCTGCAGTGAACATTAGGCCATTAGAGAAAGAACCAGTTCAGTTTCATCTGCAATAAAGAACAGACTGTAACGGAGACGAAGTGAAAGGGAAGTGTCTTCTGGTGTGAAAAAGGAAAACAATAGGCCTGGTTCTGATCTTATTTATTGTCCTTTTGTACTGCTTCAGCTTGACTTATTGCAAAGGATGACGTTAGCTAATTTAATTTCAAGTGTCCCAAAGTGAAGTGCCTGCTCTGAGACAAGCGTCTTTTGTAATCTGTATAGCCAGATAGAGATCCAGAGGGCTCACCTTAGACACTTCTCCCAGGATGCTGATTGAGGAGCACAGACTATGTACCTATCGTGGATGTGTCCAGAATCCATTAGACAAGATGAATCCTGGGACAATTATTCTGCTATTCCTCTGATCCTCCCCCTCAATCATGAAAGATCTTCTGCTGTGAAGATCTTGCCTTCGGTTAGTTCATCTCCCACCTCTGTGCCTCTCGGTCTTCCAGGGGTGTTGCCTTCAGAAGATCTCAGCTCCCAAAGCTATGGGCACATTTCCAAATGGAAATCCTGTTTAACTGTCCCTAGAGACAGCCAGTTTTCCCTGAAATCTTAGCACAAACTTAACATCCTTTCCCGAGGGAGATCAGAATCAAGGTTCAGCTCTTTTGCCAACTCTGTCCTACATATGGAAACATCCAGCCAAGCTGTCCTTCCATGCCTTACCTAAATCCTCAGTTCTGGGAATATCTTTCCTTTTTATAGAAACATTGATCCCTGTTTATAAACCTTCCTGTGAGTGCTGGAGTCTTCAGGGGTAGGTCCCAAGCACAGGGAAGCCAGAAGGATATAATCCCGATGGGCTGGATGAGGAATGGCTTCTTCTGGCAATCTGTAAATCAGGTGGGATTTATCTCCCTGAAATACAGCTATCTGCAGCAGAGATGTCTCTATGTGAGCCAAATTCCTTGGGCTCTCTTCCAAGCCAGTGGAAGGAAGCAGGCACTGCTGGGCCGCAAATGGGGACTATCCCAAAGTAGATGTCCTCTGTGGGTCACCTATATGTGCCTGTTTCTCTGCACTGACTCTGTGATGTATAAGATGACCAGCTCAGATGGAGGTGTCCATGCTATCTTTTAATAAGATTAAATCCTATCAGCTGGAGGGGAGAGGAATGCTTTGTCTTGAGCCTACTTATGCAAGCATTAGAAAAATTCAGCCACACATGGGTAAGCCTGAAGGGCTTGTTCTTTGACTGCACCCAGCAGGACTTCATCCACAGGGGAACAGAGAAGGTTGCTGCCTATTTCTGCACAACAGTGCAGCAGGTTTTGACCCACAGAAGATGAAGACTTGATCAGGGTATTTGTAGATCAAGCACAGTGTCAGATTGTCTAAGCTCCATCTCCAAACACTGCTGACATGAGTATCAAACCATTTGATAATGACTTGACCTTCATCCACGGCACAATAACAAGAAGAAAGATGCCATGCAAAGAGCACTGACACATCTCCTGAACTCACTAATGTCTGAGCAACTGGAGAGGGCTGATTCTGCACCCTCCATCCCAACCTCTTGCAAAGCCCCTCTGACTGAAGTCAGTTGTTTTTTCTCCAAGATCCTCTCTTCCCACCACCTTGTTTCCAAAGCCATCAGGAGAATACCTGTAAGGTCCTACACCCCAACTCCCTAGAGTTAAAGAATTTGCCTTCTCTTTTCTAAAAATGGTGTTACAATGATTGTTTCTAAACACTGAGAACACAAGCTCCTGGCTTGAACCACAGGCAGCCAGCACAACTTCTAGTTCCCAATTAGAGAGGAAAAGACGTAGCCCCATAGACAGAACAACTTTATGACTTGGCCACTCTGTACCCTTTGGTGAGAACAACTGCAACTCAAATTGCCTTGAGACCTGGGTCATATGGATGCAGACACAGTCTTCTCTGCCTTCCTTTCTCTTTCTCTTACAAACCCATATGCTGGAGCAACATGTACCCTATCGCAAGGTGAAGGTATCTTGGCCAGCCTGTTACATCTCAGCTCTGTGGTCCTGCTCCAACGAGCCCTGGAGTCCTTTCATTGATGGCTTCCTACACACTTTTGTCTTTAAACCATTCTGGATTTTCTCTGAGGTTACTTGTTTCTGAGGTGTTTTGTTTTATTTTAACCCAGGTTTTGTCATACTCCATTTTTTAATTACTTTAAGCATCTGGTAGCTAAAAGCAGCCCTGAAATGGTTTCTTCTTGGTGCTCTTCCTTCTTATCCCTCAGCACTGTTGTTTATAAAAGAGCTTTTGGGCTGCTATATAATTAGAAAGCCTGTTTAGATGTCACGAGGGAGAGCAGTGTAGCCTAAATCTCCCCTCTGTCAGGTTAAAGCCATTCTCCCTTGTCCTGTCACTATATGCTCTTTTAAAAAGTCCCTCTCCAGCTTTCATTTGATGTTGGTTTGGGGTTTATTACTGGACAATCAGATGTATTCTCTCAGCAACTTCAGAAATATCAGAAGAAGTTATTACTGGGTATTAACCCAACCACATAATGAAATTCTTTCATATTTTCAAGTTTGCTGAAGTTTAGCTTCTAACCTGCGTATAAAGTCACCTTTGTAAGGTCAAGGACAGTTCCCCAGGTCTCGGGTGCTAAGACTACTGCAAGCACAATAGGATAATGAAGCTTGATTTATCCTTCTATGAACAGCTCGATGAGCTACTTAATCATAGATCTGCTCATAACTGCCTATCAGAGCTGGAAAATTGCCTTCACATGCCAATAAATCCTCCTGCTAAGGGCTGTGCTTAAAGCTTTTAAAGGCTGATGGGTTTTAGGTCTTGGGAAATAATAGGAAGCTAGCACTGTTTTCCAATGTTACCTGCTGTCTTTGCCATAAAACACTGCAATGAAGGCCTGAAATACTCCATATCTCAAAGGCTATGGCAGTAAGAAGCATTAATGGACCATCAGTGAAACTAAGCTCATCAAATTGTTCATGTGATATAACTCATGGGGTCAGCCACAGATTCAGATATTTTTATGAAGATTAAATCATTTTCCTTAGGGCATCTCTGACCCCTTTCTTCACACGGAACATCCACCCCTAGGATCTGACCCTTAAATCTATGGCCCACAGGTTTGTGTTTCCAGAGTATGGACATGAGGCCAAGCACAATTTATTAACCTTTTCTTATTAAATACCACCTCTCAGCAAGACCACCACATCTAGTTGTGTTTAGGCCACCCAAGTCACAAAATAAAGCAGGAGATAAAAGAAAATGTTCATGGACCTCATGGAAAGGAAAGACCTAAATAGAAGATGAGTTGCTTCAGGACAGGGTGAAAAGATGAGGAGAAGAGGAATTCATTCAGTACCTGCTTCTTCAACTCAAAAGCCTATAGATACGGAAATTCGTGTAGAAGTATGAGTCAGTGACTTGAAGCTACCATACTGGCCAGTATGAGAGAAACAACCTTCAACCTCTTATGAACTGGCACAAAACTGAACTATCAAGATAAGGCTGGAAAAACAGAACATAACGTCTGATATCTGTCCCATAATAGCACAGCAGATGCATGAGGCAATTCTCCAAATATTTGCTTTGCTTGAACATCCAGTTACTTCTTTCTGCCCTTTGACATTTGACTTCCACGCGGTATAGCCTTCATTTTGACCCTTCACTAGGTTTCAGTTTCATATCACTTCGCTTTTTCCTCTGATTACTTTCACATTCGTTCAACTGCTGTTTGAGTATGGGGACAGAAATACTGCAAAAGAACAGTGAAGATCAGGCCTTGGGATATGAGCAGACACCTCCCTCTCTGCAGTGCAACTGGTGGGTTCTTCTGAGGTTACACAAGGATGCTTAATATTCCCTGATCCTGGGTACATAGGAAAATATTTTGCCTCCTCTTATTGTCCCCCTGGACCTGTTGTATTTTCTGTCATTTACAATCCATGTCTAGAAACAGCTCAGGCCTTCACAAGTCTGATTTTGGCACAAATGACCAGAAGACAGGATCTTTGAGGATTATGGAAAGAAACTCAGCAGTCCACAGAGGCCTAACACGTAAGTTTTAGATGAGAAGATGAGAAGAACCTACTATCAGGTAGAAGTCTTGGTGCTTCCTTGGTTGCAAGGTAAACCAACCCACCTCACTAATTTGGCAAAACTACTCCCAGTTCACATTTCCCATGAACTGATATCATCATTAATACCAACACACTTCACTCAATAGCTTATTTCCATCAAAGCATCCATGCCTAAGAAATACTGTCTCACAATTATCTTCCAGTAACCTTCTATCTTCCACTCTGATTAACACCCAAATAACATCAAAGATATGGCCCAAAATACTGTTAATTCCATTCTACTTCAGGAAAGCTCTGGGAGGGCTCTGAGCACTTGGACTGCCCTCTGTGCAATTGCCCAAGTAGTTAACCATTATCTGCAAAGGAAGATTAAAAGTATTTTCATTTTCCTAAGAGGAAATGAGAGAAAACTTAGAACAAGATTGCTCGGGGAAAGTTAAAGTAAAAACAGGCACTGTTTGCTGTCAGACATCTGTCTCTGAGCTAGTCTTGATAGTCTACGAAACAGGCATCTTGCGGGGGCAATTAATCTTAGAATACAGATGTACAAGCAGGTCAGTTGAATCAGATCCCTGGGCATATATTTCTCTCTGTTGACTACAAAGGGAGTCAAGGTTGAGTAGCTTTAATGTAGGTGACCACACTGTTCTTGTCAAATTCCACTCCTGGTTTTTATGGCCTGACCATGACATCCTTTCCAGGCATACAGCATGTGAGAGCCAAGCAGGGAGGACTCCGTTTGTAAAGCCAGGCATTAAAAAGCTACTAAATTGCTTGATGAATTTCAAGTACTCAATCTTTGCTCACCACCACTTGTATGGAAACAACATCATTAAGTCTTTAGTTACCTAATGGTGACATGTTTTGACAACACAAAATCTCTTTATTGCTCTGTTTGAATGAACAGTGCTACAGGGAAGAAACATATTTGCATGGTGAATGAAGCTGGTGGTTTCTGCAGAAGTTTGATGGAAGGAGGGAAAAATCTGAGTGTCACCTATATACAGATGACACCAGAGACCTGAAAGTGTCCCTACATGTGCACCTCCCATTCTCACACAGAATAGGAAGGAGATTCAGCATGGAAATCCCTGGTGCTCAGTCTCCAAGGGACTATAGTTGGGAAGCAGCAAGTTTCCATGTCACTTCTTGGGAACTGTAATTAAGGAGAGGAGTTGAAGAAACCACACTTCTGAGTCCCAGTACTATGCCTGAAAATGTAAGTCACCTAAGGAAAATGATGTAGATGTTTGCAAACAGGTAACATGGAAAGACAGATATTCAGCCTGTGAACTCCAACAAGGACCTTTTAATGAATGTATTGAACAGTGAGGAAGTCACACTTACCCTGGCTTTATTTCAGGAGGTTTAGGTAAGGGCTTCAGAAAGCCTTTTTTCCCAACGAGCCAATATGTGTCTTCTACTCCTTTACCCTAAAATGAAAACAAAATCCAGATAAAGAGCAGCTTTCTGACTACCCTCTGCTCAATATATAAGCACCTCATTTGGCTTCATATATACCCAGAGACAGAGTATAGCTGGAAATCTTTGGCTCTCCTTCACAATGGCTCAGAGATTATTTGAATTTCACTATCCTAAAAGAGAAGGCTCAAACTGTCATAAAATCTCTCAATTTCTGATGCTTGTGCTGCCAAGTAAGATGATTATGGGTGAGAGGCATCTGATGAACTGTAGACACTGATATCAGAGTCAATCACCCTTGAAGGGAGCAGTGGAGGAAAACAGACACTTCTCAAGTGGCATTCATCTTCACATAAACTGGACCCTGAAAGTCAGGTTAGTAATTCCCTAAAGTGCCAATTTACGTCCACTGTGTAAAGGTTTCTTTCCATAGACTAAACCTGGAATAATTACTTTATATCTCCACCTGCAGTCATATGAACTCAATTGAGATGATTCACTCATCATGAAAGATTGTTGAGGGATCTGAGGCCATACTCAGGCCTTATACTGTAGGTGTTTAAGGCAATCAAAGCTCCTACTGCTGTCTATTTGCTATGTAAGGGGAGAAGTGATGTTTTGGATTGTTTGTCTTGTTTGGATGCTGTGAAAAGCAGCAGCTTCTATCAAGAGTGGACTAAATAGAGTCCTAAATAAATAGATCCAGCGCATACAGAGTCCCACAGTCCTCCAGTAGTTACCTCATGTTTTGAAACAACTGACGGGGACAATTTGGGAAGGATCCAAAGGTGGATTGGTGGATGAAGGCCAAACAACAGCTTAATATGGAAATTCTTCAAGCAAAAAGATTCCCTTGTGTGAAGCATTTCACACAGCTCTGGTCTTCTTACCTTCAGCTCTGTTTTCCCCCTAGGTACGATTTCATAGCCTTCATTTAGACTCCGAAGAGTATCCACTGTACTTTGGCTGACATGAATTCTGTAAGCTGGGAATGAAAAGCAAAACAGCTGGATCACTATACTGCACACACACTGCACATTCCCCACTGCTTCATACTGGCAAGGAATATCACTCCAAAGCATGCAGGTGTGAAGCTGTCGTAGAGCTATGTAAAATTTGATGCTGATGGATGGATCTTTCCAGGGTGGGCTGTAATGAGCACAGGGTGAGAGGAGATCTAAACTGAGGACTTCTAGAGAGGGATACTAGACATGCTGAATGTAGAAGTTCAGCACTTAATAAAGATGGTAAATGGTTTCTCATCAACATTATCAGCTGCAATCAAAAATGTTGGTTTTATCTATTTCCATAGAGTAACTTGAGAGCAAAAAAAGGAAAGATAACCAACTGTCCTGCTCCAGACACCCAACATCATTTGAAAGTGATATAAGAGATGCAATCTGCAAAGGGAAATAATAAAAACGCTGCTGTTTATCTAGATCTATCTGGATTTTTCAGTAATTGATTCCACCCAGAGCTGCCATCAACAGTCTATGAACAAAAAGGGCAAAAGTAGAGATCTTTATTAATTTTCCATCTCCTTCAGTTTGTTTTACAGACATTGCTGGAACTCACTGGAATTTGTTGTTGTTCTGTTGGCGTGGACAAGCCACAGAATGTTTCCAAACATTTTACCCCTAAATAGTTTTCTTTGTTGTTGTTTTTGTTGAACTTTTATTTCAAATGCATTAATCACATTCCATTCCCCCTTGAAAGATGGGTGAAGAACCAGTTTATGCAGAGGAAGACCAGACAGCCTTGAGTTACGTTTCCTGAGGCACTAACCTACAGTCTTCTTATTACTGCATATCTATATACATTTCTATTAAAGTATAAAGATGTTTTTGTATCTGCAGTGCTCCTGCTGTCTCCAGTCTCAGTGGGCCTTTGCACTTCCAAGTGTCTAAAGGTTGGGATTCTTAAAGTATCTGTCTTGCCATTAGAAATCTGCTATCAAAAGTATTTCCTCCTTTCCACTGCTTTCCAAATTCAACCTCTTGAAATGAGCCAGCCATACTCAAAAAAAGGCAATTTTCCTTAATTAATGATTAGCCTGATTGTTAGTTTTAATTAGTCTAATCAAAATCACTGGAGCCAGAAATAGGAGGATTGTATGGAAGAGTGGAAAAGTTTCAATGGGGCACATATACTGTAATGTTTTTCTAACCTGGCAAGACCTCAAGATATTAATATTGAGTATCTCAGGCTTTGTGTAGCTTGTAAACCAGACACAATGGGTAATTTCTAAGAGCTGTTGAAAATACCAAAAGGGAGATCAGAGATCAAGGATGAAAATGTGTGAGACATTGCCTTTGGAAACCAACTTGTACCTACAGCCTGAACATGAAAAGGAGATTCAAAACACATCCAGGGCTCTGACACTGCTGTCACTAGTCATCAACTGTGTGACGCACAGTTCAACCACTATGGTTTGCATATCCCTGTGTCAGGCAAAGACAGCAAAGCAATAAACAGCAGATCTGTGTATATGACTGACAAGCAGGTGAATGTTTCTTCCCCACCATTGCTTTTTACATACATAGAAGTCTCCAGCCACGGGACAATAAGAACTGGCTGCAGCTATTGGCTTTGTGCATGTAGACTGTTGCTTTTATAACTGGAAGCCTTAGGAAAAAAAAAGGTGAAACCTTAAGGGAAAAATGCTCTGAACATCAACCCATCAAGAAAACCTAAAGAGGAAGGAAAGCTTAAGGATTTTGTTAGGACCTTCCAACACTTGTTCATGGAATTGCTATCACTGATAAATGAAGCCATCATAAATGACGCCGTTCATGTTGCAAGACATGGTTGCATGTGGTCTGCTTTTCTCTCCCTCCAGCACAATGGAAGCAGTGCCCACAGGTACATCAACCCTTGCCTTGTCCTAGCCATGACAGGTAAGTGTCTTATTTTACTGTGCAAGAACAGCTCTGAATTAAGGGTTGTCAGCACTGAAAGCAAGATCCAACCCATGTATGAGAAATCTAGGGCAATGTTGATGTTGATTTTGGTGGTGGGATCCACATCAGAGGACTGTAGCTGGAAGGCAAGGTCTTAAATGCCAATCTGCAATGGCAAAGCTGATGGTTTTGTTGTTTGACTTGCCCCTTTCATCAGAGCTGATTCAATTGTGAGGCTTATAACTGAAGATGCACATTTCTTCATCTCTCTCGAGAAGATCCTCCACCCACCCACCCCAGGGGCTGTCCCATATACTCACGCAGGCCCGTGGACTCCATTCGTGATGCTGTGTTCACTGTGTCTCCAAAGAGGCAGTATCGTGGCATTGTGAGCCCTACCACGCCTGCCACACAAGGCCCTGAAAGACATGTGTCATCTGTATAACCCAGATGGTACTGCATGAGTCAAGGGACATGCCAACAAACAGATCTCATCCTCTCCTCTGATATTCAAATCCCACTTAGGAATATAGGAGGATTTTTAAAGATCTCATTGGTCTTGGTGCTTGTTACAGGTGATCAAAAACTAAGCATTTCTATGGATTGCATATTGGTGTTTTATGCTTGAGAAAGGTCTCATGTGGTAGGACCTCAGTTCACCATCATCTAGGAGAAATCTGTTCAGAGTTCGTGGAATCCCAAGGACTACTAGAATCTCATTTTAAAAACACCTCCTTTTCTAGCCAGGAAAACTAAAGTTCAGATCTCGTGATATGCCCTATCCCAGTGAAACAGAATTGAAAATCAGCCTTGGAAGTCTTGGAAGATGCTGGCAGCACATTGGACCACCCTGTGACCCTTCCTTGGAAAGGAAGACATCATTTGCTCTCCTGTCTAGCCAAAACCTGATTATTTTTCCTCTTTCTCATTCTGTAGACAATATCTACTCCCTTCCAAAATAGCTCCCAAGGAACCAGTGCCAAGATCTTGGGGAGAGGTATGTGTGCAGGATTTACATGAACATACACATACACAAAGTGTCACAGCCAAACAGCACAGACAATTGTCATCTGTGGCACTGGGCTTAGATGATGTTTGGACTGTGCTCTGAAGGATGAGATGCTAAATGTCATCAACCACAGTATAACATATCAGGATTGCAAAAGAAATGCAAGAGAAAAAAAGATAAAGAAGTGAATGCACCAAGCAATATAAAGGGGGTGTGAGGCTTCCTGCAGAGAAAAAGGCAGCCCTCTGTGTCTTGCATTGGATGCATTTATGTCCTATGTCTTTTCAGGCTCTGCCTGTTTTTTCAGTGTCATGATCTTTTTGGGTCAAGACCTGGCAAAACTGACAAGGAAATCTTTTCCCATGCAAGGTTAGATGTGAATATAGGACAACATCAACAGTATCTGAAATGATGGTATAGATAAGGCTTTTAAATAAAAAAAAAAGAGTTGTAGGTCAAAATGTTGGTTTTAAAATAATTATAATAATAGCAGCAATAATATTAATAATAGCCTAATTTAGAAGCGACCATAGAATCATAGAATGGTTTGGGTTGAAAAGGACCTTAAAGCTGATCCAGCTCCAACCCCCTGCCATGGGCAGGGACACCTTCCACTAGAGCAGGTTGCTCCAAGCCCCTGTGTCTGACCTGGCCTTGAACACTGCCAGGGATGGGGCAGCCACAGCTTCTCTGGGCACCCTGTGCCAGCGCCTCAGCACCCTCACAGGGAAGAGCTTCTGCCTTAGATCCAACCTGAACTTCCCCTGTTTCAGTTCGAACCCATCACCCCTTGTCCTATCATTTCAGTCCCTGATGAAGAAAGTCTCTGATAATCAGTTACTTGTTTTAGGACAATGTAATTTTGCTGTAATTTTAGACTTCTTAGTTACAAAAACTGATTCTTTGTATAGTTTTCAGACACATCTTAAAGACAATGAATCTTCATAGCTGAAATCTATGGAACTTTGCAAGAACCCCTCTTGCTGTTACCTCTGAAAAGTTGTTGCAGAATCAAAGTTAACAGGATTGTAATACAGTTTAGAGAGGAAGCAAACAGAAGTGAGGCAGTTTTTACCTCCTGCCTGGTGAAGCAACACTTGATTAAAGATTAAAAAAGAAAAGAATAATGATACATATCAAATATGTTACAAGGACTTCAACAGCATGTCTAGATCAAACACAGCACGCAGGGACTGCTGAAGATCAGGAGAACCTGATTTAATGTTTGGGGGTTTTTACTGGCAATGTGCCGTGTAACCTTGGATGAGACACTGCTCCTCAGATTCTCTTCTAGTTTAATTCCCGTTATTATCAGTAATCCCTAATTTGGTTTAAGCTCTTCAGGAGAGGTGCTATATCCACTAGAAGAAGTCTTTTCAGGGTCTAGTCTATAGGCACTTCTATAGCACAACTATAAAGGCACTGTTGATACTAGTGGGTCAAGGGCCTAATGCTTATCTAACTAGTCCTTAACATGTGCACGCTGACTTAAAAAGAGTTGTTGGAGATTATTTAATTCATGTTTCAGTAAGAGCTTTCCCTGAGAAGACAGTGACTCATACAACATCACCTCTCTTCATCTTCTGGTGATGATATGACAGCAGCACTCAGATATCTCAGTAATGATCAAAGCTCCTTCTGTAATTGGTGTTGCAAGGACACAAAAAAGTGGTTCTTGTCAAAAAACAGCCCTCACTGAGGAGAATTTAATTTCATTTAAGAAGCATAAATACAGGCACCTGAGCTTCTGCGTATTCGTAGAATCATGAAATAGTTTGGGTTGGAAGGAACCTTAAAGCTCCTCCAGCTCCAACCCCTGCCCCAGGCAGGGACACCTTGCACTAGAGCAGGTTGCTCCAAGCCCCTGTGTCCAACCTGGCCTTGAACACTGCCAGGGATGGGGCAGCCACAGCTTCTCTGGGCACCCTGTGCCAGCGCCTCAGCACCCTCACAGGGAAGAGCTTCTGCCTCAGAGCTCATCTCAATCTCCCCTCTGGCAGGTTCAAGCCATTCCCCTTGTCCTGTCCCTCCATCCCTTGTCCAAAGCCCCTCTCCAGGTTTCCTGGAGCCCCTTTAGGCCCTGGAGCTGCTCTAAGGTGTCCCCTTCAGGAGCCTTCTCTTCTCCAGCTGCCCCAGCCCAGCTCTCTCAGCCTGGCTCCAGAGCAGAGCTGCTCCAGCCCTCGCAGCAGCTCCGGGGCCTCCTCTGGACTCAATCAAGCATTTGTGGATGGTGTGGAAACAGCTGAGTCAACTGAGTTTTTATTTTGGAAGCCTCAGGCAATAGTTGGTGGAGGCCAAGTCAATGTCGTCAATGGAACCATGAGACCCTTTCCACTCCTGCATCTGAAGAGCTCTCCAGGGTCCACTTAAATGTCCTCCACATCTCCACCAACCACAAAATGAGTGTGTGCTCCCTAACACTCCTGGAAACACCTCCACTGGGGTACCTGAATTTAGGTTTGCTGTTTAGTCAATGCAATCATCCAATCATAGAATCACAGAGTGGTTTGGGTTGGAAAGGACTGTAAGATCACCTAGTTCCAACCCCCTGCCGTGGGCAGAAATCGTATCTGCAAAACTCATAACCTAGGGTGGGTTTTTAGGGTGAGGTACTAACATTCTAGGCTGCTGCTTTTAAGCCTGTCCTCCTGTTGCACGAAGTTACTAGTTCAAAAGCATCCAGGAGTTAATTCACTCACTGCCTTCACTGCCTGTGTGTGTTGCCCCTTGTCTAGACAGCTCCAGTAAATGGCCAACAAAGGCTTCCAGCCATAAATCTTTCACATCAACAAGTTTCAGAGGAAACCAGATACCCTGTGATGAGAATGCTATGGCCTCGTTGTTTAATTATACAGGTTTGCTGGTTTATTTTGGAATGGCCCTTTGCCAGGGTTTTCAGGGTCAGTTAATGAGTGGTGCTGGGCTAAGACTCTGCAACAACCATCAGTGGTGCCGTGGAGGTTAATAAACTCAGTTGAAGTGTGGGGCTTGTTGCCACAGAGACTGACTGATAAACAGATCCTTTCAGCCTCTCTGGAAAAGCTTGGTTTCCCACCACGACTCTCCCTGACTGTTATTCTCCATTCCAGACATGGATGGTGTGGAAACAGCTGAGTCAGCTGAGTTTTGCTGGACATGGGAGTCAAGCAACGAGAGGAGAGCCAAGACTCCAGGGTGAGTTTAAAGCAGGGGATAAACTGAAGAGCAAACACTAGTCTTGTCTTCTTCACCTTACCCATGTATTGCTGCAAGTGGGCTGCAGGCATGGGCTAGCAGAAGTTCCCAGGGGTTTAATTCTCCATTGGGGTTGGAGAGAGATGGGCAGCCCATGCCCAAATGGCATTTACTGCTTTATCAGAGAGGGGATCACAAGCTCTTCTTGGCACCAGTTTCCAGAGAGCAGTTGGCTAACAAAATTGGTGTTCACACCCATTCTCCATCCTTTCCAGGACAGTGAAAGTGTTAGCCAAGCCCTCCTCTCCCCAGGAACTTTCTCCATGCTTTCATGATGCTGGTGATTCCCTCTTCATGCTTCTTTCCTCAGGAGAAACAGGGTCTAGGGTTAATCAAACTCTGCTGTCAGCTCGGTGGCTTGGAGATCTGGTTTGTTTTGGAGCATACATTTCTCACTGCTCCCATGAGAGCAGGAAGTTGCCAGATCTATGCAAAACATGATCTGGCTTCTGCTTCTTTAGAAAGAAAACACCAATTCCTCCCCCTTTTCCTCTTACTCTCTACACAACAGCTCATAACAACACTGCTTTCCAGATACCCAGAGTTCATAAAACCAAGAAAAAATGTAACTACCCCCCATACACATCACCTAGGGATAGATTTTTGGCTGGGTGCATGGAAGACATGTTGCAGAACTGCTGTCAACAGCCAGAAGCAGATGTTGTGGACTGAATTCCTCTCTTTCCATGTTGAAAATGTGCTGCTTGTGCTCCAGAGACCCCTGCTCTGGGCAAGACAACCTGGGGCCATAATCTCATCTAATTTCTGCCAGAGTATTAAACTCACAGTGCTCCTGCAATCGTTCCTTAACACTTTAGGCTTCTGTAAAGGGCCAGCTAAGACCCCTAAACTGCAAAGAAAACTGTATGGAGATTAGTTTTCAGAGATAACCCCAAACGAAGATCTTATATAGTCTAGAAGATATGAAATATCAGCCTTTGATATGAGATATGAAACATCCAAGGTTGCACCAGATGATCCTCGAGGTCCCTTCCAACCTGTTATTCTATGAAATACTGATTTTAGCTCTGCTCTGGGATATTCTGGGTGAGACACTTCCTTCTCTCTGCTCTTGTTTCCCCATGTGTACAACAGAAACTGGGATATTGGCTTCTGTAAAACACTTGCATGCTAAAGGTGCAAAAATGTGGGCATTATTGGATAGGCAGAAGGATAAAAAAAACCTGCAGCACTAAATCAGACTCCTGGACAATCTTATTCAATGTTTGGCTTCCCACGATGGGCAAGTACCTGGTGCTTCAGAGGAAGACACAAGAATTCTTGTGATGAACAGCTGGGAAAAATGTATTAATATAATGATACTGATTCTACCATTACAGCAGATGTCTTTTCCTCCATTTAAAATCCCAGTCATGTTTTTACTTAAACAACTGCATTCCTCCTGTCTTTGTTTTGTTTTGGTTTTGGTTTGGAATTTAATTACACTTTGTATAAAGAAAAGAACTTCTTCTTTTCTTTGCAAGCAAAGCACTTTTCTGTTAATTGAATAGATGATGATTTCTAGATTAGAGATAATTTACTTTCTTTACAACACAACATTTTCTTAATAACTGTGTATCTTAATAACTGCATATCCTTCAAGTTACATTCTACCTCTAATAAATCTCCTCAAACTTTCATTCTTTCACTCTATATGCCTGGGGTTTTTTGCTTTTGTTATTTCATAACAGAGTTACAAAGACTTCACTGATGTCCCCATATCACACCAGTGATGATCTTATGGCACATCAAAAAGCCACCCTTTCAACGAAACCCTTGTGACTAATGTGTCTGATGTAGCTCCTGACTGGGACAGAATGCACAATTCCTCCTCCAAATGACACTGAGCCGTTTTCCTCCTTGGGGGTTGTGTTTCCATTTTAATGCCCTTGTTGCTATGGAAGATTTTAAAGCATCTTCCAAGGGTGCTTGTTTTGGGGCAGGCAAGGAGAGAACATTCAAAGCTGGAAATACAACTGCAGAGGAGTTCTTTGATGTTCAGGCGCTTACCTGTGTGCAGCCCAATTCGTATCCTGAGGGGAATGTCTGGCATGTGTCTCATTTTGAACGATCCCACCGAGCTGAGGATGTCCAAGGACATGTTGGCTATCTCAGCCGCGTGCTTGTTTCCATTCCGTTTTGGGAGCCCTGAGGCAACCATGTAGGCATCACCAATCGTCTCCACCTGGCAAATGCCATTAAATTAATAAATAAATAGGGGAAAAAAGGGTGGAAAAGAGACATAGAATATAACTACAAGAGTGTTCGACCCGTAGACAGTTTGATTCTCACCTTGTAAACATCATGGTTTCCAAGAACTGCATCGAACAATGTGTAAAGGTCATTGAGAAGATCAACTACTTCAATGGGTTCACTGAGGGCCGAAATGGTTGTGAATCCCACGATGTCACTGAAGTAGATGGTCACCTGGTCAAAATACTCTGGCTCCACAGTGCCACCAGTCTTGAGGGCTTCTGCCACTGATCTGTAATAACACAAGCAATAGATGGCAGGGCACAAACCCCTCTGTAGTGCATGGCCAAGACCTCAGACACTCTTGTCCAACTGTGCTTAAAGGATTTTCCACTAAATAGGAGGTTCTATATGGCTGTAACAAGCATTGATTTAAGTTTCTTACTTTGATTGGAAGGTGCTTGCCAAAAGTGGAGGTCAGCTCTGCAATCTTGCTCACTTCTGGAGACCAGTTTTGTCCAGTCTAGATATGGGTTGGGGTGTTTTTACCATCTAAAGTATCAGTACTTACGGGGGGAGCATTTGTGACAGCAGTTTCTCTGTCTTCTGCTTTTCAATCTCTAGCTCTTCAGTCCGCTCCCTGATTAAATCTTCCAGGTTGCTTGAATACTGCTCAAGCATCCTGAGCATTGAGTCAATGATATTGGTCTTCTTCCCTTTGTTGATGGTTTTGAACTGGAAAATCAAACTGGAGAGTTATTTCTCCATCTCATTGCACCATTGTAGCACACTAACTTTGAAAAGGAACAAAAAGTAAAGACTTATTTTAAGGGTACAATGCTAAAGACAGGATTTGTCAGTGTCAAGAGTTCAATGATAAAGGTTGAAAGGTTGAATAGAGGGTGAATTTGCATCAATAACTATGGAAGCTGCCCAGGAGCATGTTGCTCATATATGAACTTCCAGTGAGGGTTAAGTGAAACACTATAGTTGCTATGGAGTCCGATCACACTGCAAATATGCACCCTCATTTATCCAATGATTAACTTTTAGGGTAATCTGCAGCCATTTACATTCAGAGGTGCAAATTTCAGGTCATTAACAGTACTTACAACCTGCTTACATGTTACTGATCTTAAATCCACCTTTGCACAGTGGCATGTATGTGTACTGCCACCTCCCATCCCCAATTCTTCATTGAGTTTTGCTCTCGCCTCTTGACCTGAAGATGAGCCTCTGGACCATTTGGATAATCTGTGGCTTCAGAAGCTGCCATAGACTCAACAGTGGAGTCATATGGGTGTAAAGTTATTCACAATTTCATAGAACCAAAAGGTAAAAATCATTGATATTGGTTTATCCAGTCTGACCTTAGAAGAACATAGGAACAGTACTGCTGGATCGGACAAAAGGTTTATTTTGCCAGTCCATGAGATGGCCAGTAAGAGATGTCTGGGAGAGCTGTTCAAATGGGCTCAGGTACAGTCATATGTCTCTGGGATATGCTCCCAGCCTTCACGAACCTGCAGTTCAGAGACCTCTTATGCCAAATGTTGTATCTTTGTGTTTAACAGCCTTTGGTGAATTTTCCTTTTAAATTAATCACTTTTTAAATAACTTAGGAGATCAAAACCCCATATTGATCTGAAGGTGCTATCATAATTTACAGATCTTGGATCTCCATCAGGTCATCTGTGCAAGTCCACTGCAAATGTGAAGACATCATCCCATGTTCAGCCTGTTTCACACCCCATGTGGTGGTGCCATGGCAGCCCATATTCAGGACAAGGTGTAAGCCAGACACCATGAACCACAAAATAACCCAACTGCAAAGGCAAAACTAGAGCTCTGGGACTTCTTCAGTCATTATTTAAGGGCTCACTTCAAGGAATAAAATATAATTCCCTGCCAAGTACAAACAAAGGATGGAACCTGCTGCTTTATTCACTGACCTTAAGAAATACCTCCTCAAAGGTTGGACGTCGTTCGGGGGCTTCACCCCAGCATTCCTTCATTACCTGGATGCACTTCATGGGGGCCAACTCAGGGGCTATATTTGGGCGGCACAGGGGAGGGGGCTTCTTCACTTTCTTTATGATTTCTGTGACAAAGAGAAGAACAGGAAGCACATTGTGGAGGGTCTTGGTGTGGATAAAGCACATGGATCTTTTCACCTATCCCTTGCACCCTCCTTCATCCATCACCCTTATTCCTCACCATCCAATGGCAGTGTCAAATGAAGCTGGTTCTGCTTTCCTCTGCCAGGAGTCTCTTGGAGGGTTTGAAAGACAAGAGATTCATCTGCCACCTTGTCCCTGGAGAGCCAGGTTATCAGCAATAAAGTGGCTGGATGGGGGAAGGTTGTGTGACAGATGGATGTGTGAGCCTGCAGGCTTGTGTTTAATGAAATTTTCTCTGACTCTCTCTGTTAGGATCTGCAGTCCTCTAAGAGAGCAGAGGGATATGGCCATGCCCAGACAGGAAGGACACCAGCCTGTGATGTTTCATCATTAACTGGGAACCAGTATGTAGGAGGTTGATGGGAAAGGAAACAGTGGGAAGTGCTTTAACGGGGAGAGTTTGAGTTCAAAACAATGTCTGGCAAACTAGTCCATATCCAGAGATGAAATAAGACTATCAATGAACTGGGCTTGGGCTTTCAGGCCTTGAGAAGTCAGACCTGGAATCTGCAGCCTTTAGATAAAAGAGCATTACAGAGAAGGAGTGAAGCTGCAGGTTTTATTGACAGCTGAAGGATTGGGGAGTGTGATGTCTGAACCCAACCCTGACATCCATTCAGATATTTCTTAGTAAGAATATCCTGGAGGAAAAGTGTTTTTTTATGCAATAGAACTATACCTTCCTGCTTAAATAAAAAATCAAAGTGATTGTATTTGGAGGTTTCATTTTGCATAGTGCAGAGCAGCCAAAAAGAGTGAAAACCACGCTCTT
>NW_009938557.1:89093-92494 GCF_000696875.1 Nestor notabilis
TTCATTTCCACAGCTGTTACTGTGAGTACCCAAAGCTTTTCAGTGTTGACAGTTTCCTTTAAAGCTCTTTGGCTCATCCCACCATTCTCCACCAACTGAACTAAACAAAGTACCTGGCCCAGATATTTGCAAGGGGCAGCCAAGAGGAAATGCCTTCCCCAGACAGTTTTAAAGTTCACACCATGAGTGAAAGCTCCTTGTAGATTAGGATACAGTGAGTAGAAATTCATTATCATGATGCTCAACATGTGCTGGAAGTTCCCCAGGGACAATAGGTGGGGAGACACCTGCTACATCGTAGGCTACATCATAGGTCCAGCTCTGAATTACAGAGTGGGTTACATCATAATCATCATTGTCATGGCACTGTTGCAGCTGCTTGGCCCCATTTTTCAGGCCCTGAAATGGCACATACTTAATACCCCTACCCCATCTACTGACTATCCAGCTTAAAACATGTTGAGAATGGGCTTTCACTGAAATCAGCCTGGTTTTGATTGTTCTCACTCTCCCTATTCAAGTGCTACTGACCTGACCCTGACCACAGTGTGTTTGCCCTTCCTGTGCATGCACAACATGGTTTAAAGTAAGGAGATTGCATCGTGAGCAGTTCCTAAGGAGTTCACCTATTTGCTATTTCTAATACAAGCCGCCCCATACATAAGTCAGTGATGTATCACTTGGACCTCTGCTGAAGGGAGAACCTCTTTAATGGGGAAGTGATTAAGGAAAAATAGATGGAGAGATAGACAAAATAGGATGTTAATGAAGGGTCTAGCTCAAAACCCTCAACCTCCATGGCATACAAAAAAGGGCTGAAGAAAGGGAAGCAAAGGACTTTCCAAGCTATGGGAAATAAAGGATTTTCCAGGCTATAGGAAATCCTGCCATCAGATTCCACTCCTGCTGGGATGAAAAGTCAAAGTTTGGACAGGGAACTGGAGGTGCAGCAGTGGTCTCACTGCTGGCCAGCTCTGAAGCACCTTGGGGGTACCCAGACAGCCACCCCCATTAGCAGCACTGCTGAGCCAGTGTACCAGAACTACACGTTTTGATGTTTATTATGGATGTTCTGTTGAAAACAGCCTTTTGTCACTGGGAAAGGTCGTGAGATTAGGACATTATTTCCATGCTAATGCTTTACCCAAGGGACTTCACCAGAACTTTTATGAGCACTCTGTGTAAAACCTTAAAAATGTACTGCAATGATTGCCTACCTTCAGCTGAGAGTTCTGACATGCAGTATGGGGGACCCCGAACAACGACTTCTTGTAGGATGATGGCAAAGCTGTAAATGTCCCCTTTGAACGTGCCTTTTCTGCGCATGTCCGGGTCTCTCAGCAACTCAGGAGCTGTCCAGAGCAACTCTAAAAGATTCAGGAGCACCAGGTTTCTTACATGTGAGCTCAGACTATTGCAAATTAGGCGCTTAAATGAACACTTCATTTCAGTCATATGAGGGAAGGTTGGAACATACTTCATTATGTACTGGATCAAGTCTCTATTTCTTGTGAGGTCTTAGAAATATTAAAATCCCATCCTGACAAAAAAGTTGGGTTTTCCAAATTTCACTTTACGTTGTGAAAAAATTATTGCTATACAAGAGCTTACATCCTGTAACACCAGCCCTGAACTTCAACATAAAACATCTCACCATTGCCAAAAACTTCAACACCTTTTGTTGCTTGAAAATATCACTCAGGCAAAACTTTGGCACTGAAGCCTCGATTTCTTGTCCCTGTTGTTGTTCTTCCACAAAGCAACACTTCATAAAATATTTTCTGTAGTTCTTCTTAGATGAAAGTGGTTTCTGTGAAAGCAGTTTGTGGCAGTCTGAAGCACAGTCAGTCTTTCTAATCCAATAGTTCAAGTGGTGAAAGGCACAGTTGTAAAACATACCCAGCTTCATCAAGAAATAAATCTTCTTCAGACTGGGATATTGTTACCCTGGTAACTGTGCGTTGTGAGTAATAGGAGTAAGGAACATTTCAGCTACTGCAACATATATCGTTTTTGTAAAGGATGAGGAGAAGGTCTTTTGACAACTGTCCTATCTGAGACACTGGAAATGTGTAGGAATCAAATCCTGAGACAGAGGGATTGAAACACTCTGTACGTATTACTTGAAACCAGGTTTCAAGAATAAACTGGGATACCAGAGGAACCCCAAGGCAATGGCCAGGTGAAAGAAATCCTGTCCAATTCTCCAAACCTGGTCCCATGAAATGCTGTCTAAAGTGGTGGGAATGTCATGTGGCTGCCTTTTGTGACTGGCATTGGATCTATTTCAAAGAGACCTGTATCGTATTGTGTCTCAGATGGCTTAATTTTACAAAACTAAGCTCTTTGCATTTAGGTTAACCTAAAACTTCAAATATAGTGTTGGAGCCAAGGATGTGAAGCCAGTTCTACCAGTCGCAGACATTCTGGATTGATCAGATTTCAGGGACACTTAAATCCTTCTCCAAGTACAACAAGCTTAAGTTCTGTCACTGCTTGCAATAAAATCTTTTTCCCTTACCATGACACTCTGATATTCACTTCACTGTCAAGAATTCTGAAGAAATCCTTGCTTATCCTTTCCTGTGACAATGCATTTTGTACAGGTAACTAGATGTTGTGAGATTGAGCACATAAATCCTTACTTGGCCACTGGCCTGCAATTGCATTAGGACATGTTAAATCAATAGACAAATATATCTTAAACAAATATTTCATTATGGCACCTACCTTCTGGGGGTGGCTGAATATATGGGCACTTCTGTGCTTCTAAGAGCTCATTATAACCATAGTCAGTTATCTTCAGCACAAAGCGGCCATCCACAACACAGTTACGAGACTTGAGACGTCCATGGGCAAAATCTCGGTGATGCAAATACCTAATTCCCTATGAAACACAGAGAAGATCAAGGCTATTCCTCAAGAATTATATTATCCATCAGCATTCAGAGACAGTGGGCCAAATTGCCACCCTGGATAGCATCAGAAACAGCATTGACTCAGTCAGATGTGATCCTGATCAACCCAAGAAACTATGGGAAAAGTTCAGAAATGGATTAGGAATAAGAATTAGATTAACTGCACCTTAAAGTAATACTGGAAACGACTTCAGGAATAGTCAAATGCCTCCCTCCATAGCCTTAGGACTCACTGTTCTTGGAAGTTGTACTTTTGGACAAGGTAAAGGAGGTGGGCACAAGTGGTGCCCGATGGTTAGAGGTCAAGGAAAGCCATTAAGAGCCCAATGCCCTTACCCAGCTCCCTCAAGGAGGATCAGAAGGTGGATCATGGACTGTAAGAATGGCTCTGGCAGTCTAACCTCTATAGGTTACCTGTCCCAGATTGGTAGTTCACTATTAGAGGGATAAAAACATATGATTGGAAGTGTGTGAACACTCTTT
>NW_009938557.1:92525-101046 GCF_000696875.1 Nestor notabilis
TAGCCATCCTATTGTAGGGGATGGATATGGTTTGGTTCTATGCTGGATGCATTTCTGATTTATTATAATAAGGGGCCTTTGGTAAGTATGAATTTGTCACCAATTTCACTGTTCTAGATCATCAGTTCTAGCCTGATGTGTAGTTTTAACCTCTCATCCTGCTGCATGGATGTAGTCTTGTTACCCCAAATAGTGCTTCTCTCAGATGATAACAAAACAGGAATAAGAGGTCTCCGTTAAAAACCCTTTATACCAGTATAATTTTCACATTGGTTTTCCCTGCATTAGTATAACAATCCCAAAGTCCTGGATGAAATAAGTATCTCGATGTAAAAGTCACATGCAGGTGCTGCCTCAGCAGCAGCAATGGATTTACTTTAATTAGATCCATCACAAGAGAGGATTTGAACATCCAATCCAGCTTCATATCTTCGTTCCTCAGCAAGTCCTCCAGGCTTCCTCGGGAGCAGTACTCTGTCACTATGGCAAAGATGCCACAGTCAGAGAAAAAGCCCAGGAAGAGGTTCACATTCTCGTGACGCAGATCTTTCATCTGAAACAAGACAGGGAATCACAGCAAGACCGAGTCAGCCAGATATCTGGTCAGCAGTCATTTATATCTTTACATGTCCTTATCGCTGTACTATCAAACAGTTCTGCACACAACAATGGGGACGAAAACAGCATCTTTGCTGTTTGCTTTCAGCTATCCTACACTTTGTAAGCTTTGTTTTTCTCAGTCTATCCATTGAGACAAAGAAAGCAAGACAGCAAAAGCAAAGTAAAGAGAAATTTGTTGTTCTTTAAGACAAGCTGGATTGGATCTTCCATTAGGACAAAGTAGCTTCATGGGGGTAAACTGACTTCAGCATGAGGAGTCTTGCTCCAGCTTTGGTATGGTCTGGAAAGCAACACCATGCTTGGAGGATCCAAAGTCGTCCATCAGTAGTGCCTTTGGAGACATGCCCTCCTACATCTAATATATTTATATGCATAAAAATGCCGCTCTTATATTAGCAGTAGCGGCCCATGACTAATGGCCCTGAATTTGGAAAATAAATATATTTGCTTGTCATTTAGTAGGAATAATAAAATTGAAGACTAAAAGTAAAACTTATAACAGGCATCTTAGCTGGAGACACAAAGCAAATCCCAGAGAAATCACAACCATGTTTGTGTCACACTGCCAACAACTAACACATGAAAATAGCTACCAGTGCCTCAGCCTGCCCTGACACAGGCAGGGGTGATTTCCTCCAAACTGCTCTGCTTTTGAAGACAAGGTCACTTAGAATAGTCATTGTCCATTCAGCATTGCACCACCTCTGAAGTGGCAGGTCTGGGGAGGGGTTCTGTAAAGTGCTGACTCTGACACATGGGTCATCAGTAAGTTTGTCAGATACAATCATGCATGGTCCGTTCCACCAGATTTCACTGGGCAAGACTCATTGACAACCATGACACTTGATTCAGCAGATAAATAGGAGATAAGGAGAATAACAACATCCTGCAGTCACCAAGTCAAGTCCAAGGCCAGGTTGGACAGAGACTTGGGAGACATGGACTAGTATGAGGTGTCCCTGCCCATGGCAGAGGAGTTGGAACTGGATGATCTTAAGGTCCTTTCCAACACAAATCAACCTTTCCAACAACAAATCAATCTATGATCCTATAACAAATGCCCCAAGCAACCTTCCCTCCACACACCCCATTATTCCCTGTTCCTACCTTCCTCAAGATGCTGGTGGAGCTTTGCCGCAGATGGTGAGCTGCTCCTGTCCCAAACTTTTTCAGCCATACCCAGTCTCCCTGTCCACAATACAGTGGGTGAATGATAGAGCAAGTCTCTGAGCAACAGCTAACATTAGGAACTAAGTCTGAATTTCAGATCCTTCACTTCGAAAGCGGTTGGGGATTTTCAATGTTCTTTGCATGGATGCTTTCTATACTGCACCCGAATAAGAATATCCACAGCAAACCCTCAAAAAGTGGGGCAAGGCAGGACCTTCACCCAGATCAGAACTTCATACCTGGAAGGTGTATTAGCATCGATAAACAAAGATAAATTGATAAAAAGGTTGCCCACAGGAGCTGTGGCTGCCCCATTCCTGGCAGTGTTCAAGGCCAGGTTGGACACAGGGGCTGGAGCAACCTGCTCTAGTGGAAGGTGTCCGTGCCCATGGCAGGGGTTGGAACTGGATGAGCCTTAAGGTCCCTTCAACACAAACCAGTCTGGGATTCTGTGAAAAAGGCAAGTAACTCTGTCCAGAGCTTCTCTCTGGCATTAATAATCCTGTTTATTTTGCTCCTTTTCAGGAAAAATTGTCACCCCGTTTTTGCAAAACGATGTGTTTTTAAGAAAGAACTGAAGGATGTGGTGAGTTTTGTTGGCCATTGCCTCTGCTTAAACTCCATACCATCCTATTGGCACAAAGGGGAATTTGATAGCCTTTATTCTGTGTATTTGGGTCCTTGTCTTGTAAGAAAGGTCCTTATTAGCGATGTCACCACCTAAATGCTGTCTTGTAGAAAAGGTTCTTCATGGCGCCTTTAGATAGTGACATCTCTAACAAGGTCAAGACCTGGAAATGCCACAGATGGATGCTGAACACCACCACCCCATATGCCTCCAGGTGTGAAGGTGATGGTTGGGTAGTCACCTTAAACACTGCTAAGTTCATGCTTGGGAGTAACTTCTTTTCACCCTTAGGGTGCATCAGCAGTACTCCCATCCTGGGACCTACAGTACTGCAGCCCAAGACTTTCCTCCCTTGAGCAGGTCAGTGAACATAAGTGGTGGGAGAAGGCTGCCTGAAGTCCCTACCTACCTCATACAAAGCCACGTTGGAGGTTTCATAGGTGGCAGCTTCACTTTTCAAGGAGGAGGAGCGGGTTACGGATTTCAGGCTTCTGCCATCTGCTGCTACGCTGTTTGCATCAGTCAGACTGTCCAAGGTCATCCTCTGGAAGGCAAGAAAAGCAGGTGTAGAACAGTTCCCACCTTTGGACGTAACCCTCCACTCCAGCTCTGTCCATACATTTCACCCATGATAGCAACCTCCCAAGATTCCCACCTCACCCCTCTCAATAACTCTAAAAGGCTCATAAGGTTGACCCTGCAAGTCAACCCTATAAGTCTGAAAACAGTACAGCAGCACTTTAGGTGATGGAAATGCTGTGGATTGGGGGAAATAGAAGAGGAGGCAGGTGTGTCTCTGAGCAAGGCACAGGGAAGTATCTTCTCTGGCATGGGCAAGAAGCCTGTATCTGTGCCAGTGACCTAGGCAAAGGGATTACTCCACAGCAGTCCATATCATTGTCATGGTCCTGGTCTATGCCAAATAACACTCCCTCAGGAGATCCACAGCTCTGGGCAGGACCCAGCACAGGCCAGGAATAGTTCCCAATAAGTAATTCAGATGAAGATACTTTATTTTAGAGGGCAAGATGGTTTAGATACATGGACATGAACTGTGCTGCACCATCCAACCTCAAGAATAAGAATAGCGGCTGGCTATAAGAATAAAAGCAAACAAGGATACTATTTTCCATGATCATAACAGCTCTGAGGCTGCCTGTGCATCTAATCTGAGACTCAAAACCACTCTGTGTATAGGAAATTTTCTGATATGCAGGGGAAAATGAGACATGGGGAACTGAATGACCTTCCCAGAGCTTCATGGGTGTGAAAATACCAAAGAGCAAACCTATTTTTGAGTGTCCCACCAGATTTACTTACACAGGTGGAAGGACTTACCTTTTTCTGTAGCTCGGGGTTGATGAAGATGAGGTCATCCAAGGTGAGTATGATCTTGTTAGGTCCCCTGAATAGCTGGCTGTTCAAGACACTGTGCCTGCGAGATTTGGAGAGTCACAGTTAACATTTTTAGGTAGGAGACCAATTTCTACTACCTCTAAGTCCCCCACATCTGCCTTCCCTGCAGTATTAAGTGGCAGTGGGGATGGTCGTGGGTGAAAGAAGTAGACAAATCATGATGCCCTGACTTGGACTGAATTCCCCCGAGTCATGTGTTATCCAATTCACAGACTATAAAAGCTATGATCTCAAAGGGTCAAATAGAAACCTTGAGTTAATCTGGTTACAAATAATTATCGGATGTGTATATAATGCTTACTTTGTTTTGCTCAGTTTTGTTTTTCATAACCCAAATTATTCTCCATTAGGGAAGAATAATAAGTTTTATTAGAGCATCCAGTGTGCCTGGTGAGCAAACAGCTCTCAGGCAAACCAGCTTTTCTTAGGGACCGAAACTGAACCATGAGTAACTTATAAAAGCTGCCTGAACACAAGTTACCATCAACATATGCTGGTTAAATCTCTGTAGTGTAGCATGGTGAAGTAATGCACACAGCAAAATACCTCCTTGTAATGACTGCAAGCTCATACAGAGGGAAAAGCTATGGGGAATGAGCAGTTTGGTGTTCACAGTGTAGTGCAACGCAGAGTGGAAGTCTTAGAAGCAGTATTACTGAACCAGTGCTGTTTCTCTTGGTCACGAGTAATCGGATCAAGACTCTGCTGATTCAGACCTACTTCTTCCAGGACCTGAGCCAGATGGGATGTCTACCACACACTGCATAACAAGACAAATGTGCTTCTGGCATCTCTACAGGATGCTATGCCTGCTTTCCAAGGGATGACTCTCTGCATTCCTTGATAGACTATTAGATTTGCAGAATTGCCATGGGCAGGAGAGAAAGTTCAGTATAGTCATCAGACCAGCAGACACTATCTGTTGCTTGACTGCATCCTTCTACTTGCCCAGCTTCTCTTGAATTGGCAAGGCAGAAGAGACCACAAGAAGAAATGGTGCACTGTCAAGGACTACATTCATGGCATGGTTTAAATAGGCTTATGTCCACTTCATGCAAATCATTACAGAACATTCCAGAGTTGCTTTGTTAGTTTTTAGATGGGATACATCTGACAATAATACCCAACACATGGCTATTTTAGGGATTCAGGGAAGAGGCAGAATTCACACGCCATCATTCTGAACCCACTATTTCAATGGATGCCAAGGTTTAACACTAAACACAAAGCTCACTACACGTATTAGTCAGAAACTCATCAGGCAGGAACAGAGAAGGCAAATGAGAGCTCCTTATTGCTCTCCATGTCATTTTTCTGTTTAAGGATCTTTGGTTACAGATGTTTGATCTACACACACCTAAGACTTTTCCTGATGCAAAGGGTGCCTTTTGCTGGCTACTGTAGAAGGAATCCAGCAAAATATCTATACATCATCACAATTCACTTTTCTAATGTATGTACCATTCTGGGCATTTTGTAGGAGCACAGACAGCTTTTTGGAGTTCAGAAGGAGCGTTGGCCACATAAACACAGGCATCACCTGGGATGATTTTTGTAACCTTTCTCTAATCACCTTGCCACCCATCTTATTTTCATGGAAAAACCCCATCACTTATGTACCTTTCACCTGTCTAAGTGAAAATGTCACTTGGTCAATCACGTCATGTCCCCCAAACATGAAGGAAAGCATCCCTCTGCTGAAAGCAAAGCACAGATTGTGCAGCGACTCACTTAAGGTCATGCAACAGATCCCTGGCAGGCCTTATACCAGAGCTCCCACATTTGAACTCAGACCATGTTGTGGTTTAAATTTAGTTCCAGACATGGCCTTCCCTAACATAAATCATTGTCTGAGTCATGCTAGACTTCTTTTCTTCCCTTGCAGACAGCCATGCATCTTTACTTATTACTGAGCCTTCCCAAGAACAGCTCACAAGTAGAGCAGGAAGAAAGATTGTCTTCTATTTACTTAATTTTAGAGGCTGGTGGCCAAGGAATAGAGCAGGGGTTTAAAGTGCAGATGGATGGAGCAACCTCCTCAATGCCTGCAATTATAGGATATCAGAAGCAGCTGTGTGTTACAAGGGAGAAAGCTGTTTGGGGTGTTGCTTACTGGGTGGTCTTATATCATCTGGGTTTGGAGGGATGATTCAGAAGTGGAATCTTCTGGGAAGATTTGGGAGGCAAAGTTGTATGGGATGATCCAGGAACCCTGCTCTGCTGAACTCTGTTCTTCTGGGTAAATATGCCTTCTAATTTCACTCTAATTTCAGTCATGCACCATGTAGACATCAATAATGAGAGACATTACTCCAGGGGCCAGTTTGGAGCAGATTACCTTAGGTTATGGCCATAGTGTCCTTGCTAAAGAGCAACCCATAGTTCCTGGACCAGCCAGACCATGTCTACCTGATTATGGAGTCAGGACACAAATGTGACCTATGCAACTGTTTGAAACTGTTCCTTCCTAAGCTTCATTTGCTCTAAAGATCTCATGCCCAGAATAATATATGTGCAATGTGGATGACCAGGGAGCTGGATTCCAGACCAAAACAAGGAGAGAATCAGTTTAGTAATAGAGGTATCCTAATTAATTGTTCCAAACCCTCTCCAGAGATATTCTCTTTATCTTTATTACATGAGGAAAGTAAAGAGCATCAGCCTAGGTACTTCATCAGAAGCAGGATTATATTAGGGACAGAAATCCAGGCAAGAATGATCTGGAGTAAGGAAAAGACATTTAACATGGCAGCCTAATCAGTCTCTACCCCAAAGTTCTCAGAGCAGATTCCTGTCTTTGGTTTGTGTGGCATACTTTGCACTTCTAAACTGATAGCCACTTTCCTAACGCTTCAGAGCCATCATCCAGCCATTCCTTCCAGCAACAGACTGCAGTCTTCTTCCAAACCTGGGCTGGTTTAAGGGTACAACTCCTGAGACTGCAGAACCAATTCCCACAGTGCTCAGGCCACTATCACTTAATAAAGTTGTATTGGATTTTATTGGGTTTGTGTTTGGAGCAAAGGAAGAGTGTGAGGATCCTCCCCTGGGGAGGAAGGAGCTGCAGATAGAGCGTATGATGAACTGACCACAACCTTGTCCCCCTGCACCGCTGGTGGGGAGGAGGTAGAGAATTCAGGAATGAAGTTGAGCCCGGGAAGAGGGAGGGTTGGGGAGGATGTATGTTAAGATTTGGATTTATTTCTCATTATCCTACTCTGATTTGATTTGTAATAAATTGACTAGCTTTCCCAATGACCACAACCAAGCCTGCTATGTGTTCATAAACTAAACTGCTGGCTAAAGCCCACCACAGAAACTAGAAGTGGCCTCCAAATCAAACACGTCTTGCAAATCTCACCTGATAAGGGAAGCCAGGCCCATAGCAAAAAGCACCAGGCCAAATATCACCATTACTCCCAGAATGATGACTGTAGGCTCAATTCCTGTGCAAAGAGGGGAGAAGAAACAGTGAATTAGAAAATCCTTTTCACTTAGGCAATATTAAAAATATCAGCATCAGACCATTAGACTATGAAGTCAAATATTCAGCCAGGAGAATGATAGAAGATAGGTGTTTCGATGAGAAACTTAACATGAGCCAGCTGCAGTGTGCGCTTGAGCCCAGAAAGCCAACTGTATCCTGAGCTGCACCAAAAGCAGTGTGAGCAGCAGGTCGAAGGAGGTGATCCTGCCCCTCTGCTCTGCTCTCATGAGACCCCACTTGCAGCACTGGGTGCAGTTCTGGTGTCCTCAAAATCAGAAGGACATGGAGCTGTTGGAGCAAGTCCAGAGGAGGCCACAAGGATGATCAGGGGCTGGAGCAGCTCCCGTATGGAGACAGGCTGAGAACATTGGGGCTGTTGAGCCTGGAGAAGAGAAGCTGCGTGGAGACCTCAGAGCAGCTTCCAGTGTCTGAAGGGGCTACAAGGATGCTGGGGAGGGACCTTCATCAGGGACTGGAGTGATAGGACAAGGGGTGATGGGTTCAAACTGGAACAGGGGAAGTTCATGTTAGATATAAGGAAGAAGTTCTTCCCTGTGAGTGTGCTGAGGCGCTGGCACAGGGTGCCCAGAGAAGTGGTAAATGCCCCATCCCTGGCAGCGTTCAAGGCCAGGTTGGACACAGGGGCTTGGGTGGCACGGTCTAGTGTGAAGTGTCCCTGCCCATGGCAGGGGGTTGGAACTGGATAATCCTAAGGTCCTTTCCAATCCAAACCATTATATGTTTCTGAGATACTTTTGATGCACTGCTCATTTAGGAATACACACTTACTGACTTCATTTACATCAGATTGCAAGTACTTTACTTATTTATCCCCATGCACTTTTTTCTATACCAGCCCTAGAGCTCTGGGTCAGTGGGAAAACAGCTTTTTCTTCACGTAAATAAAGCCTGGGCTCACAGGGAAGTATTTTGGTTTAGAGGCATCTTCTGCAAAGTTCGTAACTTCCTAACATTTGACCCTCTTCTCTCCAGGAACTGAAGGGCTAAAAAATCTTTACCATGTGAGTCACCAGCCCATCTGGGGTTTTTCATTCCCTGCCACACATTTCTAATGTTGGAAAGAGCAGAAGAAAAGGAGGAGAAGGTCAAAGCTTTCCTCAATGGGCCCATTGTCAAAAAGCACTGGAGATGGATATTTTACTCATGAGTGTCTTTGTTAGAGAGCTAAGGAATGCAGA
>NW_009938557.1:101077-114247 GCF_000696875.1 Nestor notabilis
GAGTGGATGAGCTAAATTCCAGTGGGAATTGTTTGCTGTCTCTGTCTCTTCTGTCTTCTTATTTTTCTATTTTAGTCTGTCTGGATTCAGAGATCCTTAAATACAAGTAAGCATGGAGAAACTTGGGTTGATAAAAGGGTCATAACCCTACGTCACACTTGTTCCTGAATCACAGGTCTTTTATCAAGCACTGAAACCTAGAGTTTCTCGGTAGAAAAGCAGAATTTTGGAAGTATGTGTCCTTTAGAGGAGAAGATAGAGCATTTTAGCTGAGATTTTCCCACCACGTTTGGATTTTGTTCTCCAGCCCAAGGCCTCAGTCCCTGATTGTTCTCACACACGTGCTGGCACAAGGTGCCCAAAGAAGCTGTGGCTGCCCCATCCCCGGCAGTGTTCAAGGCCAGGTTGGACACAGGGGCTTGGAGCAACCTGCTCTAGTGGAAGGTGTCCCTGCCTGTGGCACGGGGTTAGATTCAATGATCTTTGAAGATGTCTTCTAACCCAAACCATTCTGTGATTCTATGATACTATGATTCACCATAAGAAGTCACTGCTTTTATGCTCCAGTCTGTACAAATGTGTATACCTCCATCTGAGAAGAAATATGGGCATAGTAGGGTGGATACTTCACACCCATTTCTCCACCTTGCAGACAGTGTGGATATAGTCCAAGGATTCACTTCACCCAAGTGCAATGGAGACACAGACAACTTTCTCCAGGAGCTGCTCACCTTGAATACAGGAATGAGCAAGACTACACCAAGGTGGCCTGGAGGATATGGTTTGCTCTTCATGCATGAACCAAGTGTTGTGGTCCTCATAAGAGCAAGTGCCAGCAACCCAATGTTCATCCCTAGGAGGCATGGGAGCTACCAAAGATGTGCCCTCCTCTAAAAGGACTGGTTTGAGTGTGAAGCCAGAATACATCTCATAAAGGTCTTGCACAATGCTAAATCCATGGAAAAGGAGGGGCTGGAGCAGCTTAGAGGCAGACTTGCAGCAGACCTAGTGCTTTGGGGCTGTGGTTGCCTGCTTCCTGCTAGGAAATCTGTTATTAAAGAGAGAATGAGCTTAGAATAGTCCAGTCACAGTGGCATGTGTTGGTTTTCTTGCTGGACAAAGGAGTAAATGCTTCCTGGACAAACCAGTGATGAAGTGTAGGAGTATGAAAGTCCCATCTCACATCTCTGCATGGCCTTCTAACACTTTCAAAGAGAATCTGTAACCCAGACTACAGTGTGGTAGGAATAATGTGGAGTTTGTTAATGCTCCCTTCTGTATTCAATCAGGGTGTTTTTACTGGTCCTGTCTCCTAAACTTCCTCAGGTAGCCCCCAGAGACTCTACTGGCTGAACAAATCTCCTTTGAGAACGAGCCTGAGAGAAATTCTTCTGCTTATTCTCATTGCATATTATAACCCACGAGAGTCCGGCCACACTTTAGAGGATTCTAAGGCAATGTGGTACTGGAAAGGCAGTGCAGAAACCCAAGGAATAGCAAAGGGTGTCTCTCTGAGCATGTCCTTTGCTGAAGTAGGGGCATAGTTACACAGGAGGACATGAGGACTCTTCCACAGATGGAAAACATCCGAAGTCCATCCAATTTCATTCACTGACACAGCATCTGACAAGCTGAGAGAGAGAGCTGACTGGAGCACAACATTCACTGGGATGAATGAGAGACACTGTAAGGACAAGAGGAGTAAATAAATAAACATCCAGATAAACAAACCCTAAGGAATAGGAGATAGTGAAGGCAATACCAAAGAGCACAGAGCTCATGTCAGTGTTGGATGGGCCAAGCAAACCCTTGAGGAAGCTCAACAAGAACTTTATGATTCACAGAAGGGAAATAAAGGTTATCATGGGCTCACAGGAAAGAGCAAACTTAAAGCATACTTGAGGGGACTTGTGGGGTTGTGTTAAACTCATGAGGGGATGTTTTAAGGGGACTGTAGGAGTATGTGAAACTTCTTATGGGATGTTTAGAAGAAGGGACAAAAATGGACAAAGGTGGGTTGTGGATGTTCAAGTGTGGGATACTGAAGAGGATGAGGATGCTGGTCACACATATGTAGTGCATTTTTCAGCCAAACCCTGCATTTGATCATGGCAATCTGTCCCACCTTCTTCTTAACTCCTATCCCTATTTCTTGTTCTGAGTGTGCTCTCTGCCTGCATGTGATGTTTGTAGACTTCACATCAACCTAGCCAACAGGTAAGATAAGGAGTCCTGGAGCCGATGACCCATGAGAGACCACAAGCCTGAAAACCAGCTCCTGCAGAGACCAAAGGGATTGGGAGCTGGCTGTGGGGGAATTACAGGTTTGGACCATCTTCCAATGGTATGTACATCTACATCTGTATGTGAGCAGGATCTGGGGCTGTGAGATCTGGAAGCAAGCTTGGAGCCTGATTAAGTGGTGTATAAGAACAAGATCATGCTGTATGTGTTGTCCATGTCTTGGCAATGCTGGTTATGGGTAGTGGTGGCTGTAAACACATTGCTTTCCTGTATATGTTACCCTGTTGGCAACTGGCTCTGTGTGTGTATGTCTGTAAGTGTACGTGTACTGGTAACAACCTCCTCCTGATAGACACTGGGTCAGGAACCACAGCAGCCTGGCAGCTTAACATCCAACCACTCTCTAACCTTAACTCCATACAAAGCCAGACTGAGGCCTGGATTTAATTCTAGTCATAAAATGTAGTGTCTGAAATATTAGTAATAATAATAAATTACCAAAAATGCCTCAAGCTTTATGCTTCTGTAAAAGTGTGAACATAAAATCTGATCTCTAAAATTCAGTGATTTTTCCATAGACAGCAATAGGATGATAAATTGCTACCTCATGCCTAGTTGTAGTGCAAAATTAGATATATGATAGCATCATATTTGTCTCTCCTATAGTTTGCCAGCTGCTGCAAGATCAGTATATCTCCAATTTTCATGGAGCAACACTGATTTAAACCAGTTACGGCTGAGCCAAGGGGAATGGTTTTCTCAGCTGCTGCATTAAATATTCTGTAGATGTGGTTAATTTTCTCTGTTTAAGTCATATCCTGGAGCAGTAGGAGTAAATACTTAGTATTATGTGTAAATATGTCAAGAGGAGGCTGAGTATCCTACCCTGAGATATTGGCTTCCCTGTGGACTTTAAAATGCACCACAGTTGCCTCAAATTAAAAACAATAAGTAAAAACAGTGCCCAGCCTTGCAAAACAGAGGAGGAAGCACAGTTATCTCTGCCCCTAGGTCTTCAATTACCACCTCTGTTATCTACAAGTAACTCAAATTATTTTGAGTAATCATTATCATCTTTTCTTGATGAGGCGAGCTCTGATGATCCTTAAAGCTGCAGAGCTGACAGGGTAAAGAAGCTGGGGTTAACCAGAAGAGAGGGTGAGAGCATCTGCTGCTGTGCAGCTTTTAGGCTGTCTTCAAATCCTCTTAGTGCCCTGTCCCTCAGAAGGACATGGACACAGTGCTGGGTGGAGCCTCTGGCATATGGTGATTGCTATCAACATAGGCAGATGTTGGCTGTCAGACCTGGAAAACACTTTCCAGCATGCAACAGTGGCAAAAACCTTGTGGGCCTAACAAGCAATAAGTCTTGTGGATCAACAGAGGGGTCTCTGCATAAAACTCCCATTACAAACAGCATGGAGACTGGTCATCTTTATAGCAATTTATTGAGTTTAAACGTTTCTCTTTGGGGAGCTCTAATTTAAAGGGTCATTCACCTTGAAATAAGAGAGAAGATGAAAGAAATAAGAAGTATGGACCCAATGCCATTCAGCCCTGCTTTTGTGTCTTGCTTACCTCCAGTGCAGAGAACATCTGGATCAAACCAACAGCTGGAGTCTGGCTTGGGTAGAGTTTCTCTGGGAAAGTGGATGTCCCGGCCTAAGGACATCACAGAGTCCGAAGACATGTCCAGCAAGTGGGTTGGGAAGAGCTGGTTCCCATGACCATCTGTGTCCAGTATCACATAGTTGCTCAGCCCCTTCCCACAGTGGTCTGTCTCTACCTGGTGACTAAATCCAGGGAAACTGAAGTTTTTTGTGTGCTGAGCTATGTTAGCTCCTGAGACTCTGGCTCCTTTCCTCCGAGCACTGTCTATAGCCATTGCCATGAAGTAAAAGGCATCATAGATTGTTCCAAAGAGAGGAGAAACCTGAAAATACAGGAGAAATTAAGGTCAGGAGATACTGTTGACAGCCTCTGCTTTGAGACTCATGGCAAAAATACGTCCCACTGGTTAAGCTGTAAACTCAAGAACCTCTGAGCATTGAGAGTTCACACAGTAATGGGTTTGAAGTATCTTAGGTTGAAGGTAGTCCTTGGGAGCTATTGGGGTTGACCTAATCTATGTGTGACTTCAAATATCTGTTTTTAATTATGGTTGCTTCCCAAAATGTAAATTCAAACTGGTTTTAAATCCATGCAAAATTGCTTTATCAGGGGAAGAACCAAGACTCTGAACCTGATGTTCAGCTGGCATTTTAGCACAAACTGACTTAAAGAACTATGATAAAACATCTTCTACAGGTAGAAAATCAAAGTCAGGCTTACGTCCCTACCCAGGCAGGAAAAGACATGCCCAAAGGGTTGCTCCTCTCTTTCAGAACATTGTTTATTCCTAAGATGTAGAAATCACAAAGCAAAGCCACAGCAAACTCGTTCTGAGGTGTACCAGATCCTTTTCTCCTTACGTTGCTTCCTTCTATGCCAGATTTGATTTAGGAACTTACAACGTTCCCCTCTCCTAAAACACACACACAAGGTGGCCTTTCAAATCACGTGGTCATTCACAGTTGGTAGATGAACATCGATTACAGCCATATAAATGAGGATTGCTGTTGGGAGCCATAGAATCTGACATCTGTGGCAGGATTCATTGATCAGAAGTGGACACTTTCAATGAATAACCCTACATTCTATATAGCTAACCTGGGCTCTCATTATAGTAAAGTGAAAGAAGTGAATGCTTTCCAGGCACAATAGTGCTGAGAAGAATGAAACAGCAAAGATCCTAACCATTTCCCTCAAGAAGCATCTAGTGTTTCATTTGTCTCTTGCATCCCCCCAGATTCTCAGGCATGTGGACATCTTATTTTGGTTCCTTACAAACTCCATGGACTTTATTCACATTAGGAGACATGTCTTCAGCTTGGGCCTACAGCACTTAGCATGTAGCAAACTGAATCTGAGAGCCTCAGAGACAAGCCCTTCTCTTCAGTTCCCAGTATGGTCCTGCAGTTGAACCAACTGTGTTAGACTACCAGATATCCAGAGGAAATACTCTTTCCAAATGAATGTAAACTACGCCAACTTTCACCAAGTTTTTCCCAAAAATAAAAGCACATGGTCTGGGTTTTCTCTCCCCTATATTTTCTCTATTAACTATTGGTTGTCCCATGTCTCCTGTTGTCAGGTCCCAGAATAAAACAGAGTGAATATTTACCTGGGTGGCTTCCAAATCCCTGGTTATTTCACCACTGGTTTTAGCTTCCCTGAATGCATCATAGAAAGTCCTTTCTCCAGACTCCACTGTGACAGTCAGCACAGCATCATATGCCTCCTGGAGCTTCTCATCATTATCAAAGACCCTGAATGAGTTGTTTTGGTAAGGAAGACTGTACAGCAAAGTGTCATATGGAACAAAGACATATCTTCCATCTGCTAGTCCCATTTCCAGAGCTTTTGTGAGTAAGGTGGCCTGTTCCTCCCCTCCAATGAGCACAGAATGCATGCACAGGATTATAACTGAAACACAAGGATCACAGACAGTGTTGTTAATCCATTTGGGGTTTTCAACACAAAATAGCTCCATCTACCCCCCAATAAAGGAGCTGTCTGAACTGCTGTATTGGGTCAGTCTCTAATGATCCCCCACCAGTATTATATGCTGAGGAAGTTGGGAGCTACACCAAATTTGTTCAGCCTCTGGAGGTCTGCAAGATCTAGCAAGGGAGGCTGTGAGCATCACTCATTCCTGGAGCCATACATAAGGAGGAATGGAGAAATTTTGACAAAGGTGAGGTGTGGGCTAACATAGAATCGTAGAATAGTTAAGGTTGGAAAAGACCTTAAGATCATCTAATTCCAACCCCCTACAATGGGCAGGGACACCTGATATGATGGGTAGTTGTGGTCATTGTTGTCATGGACTGAGAGACATGAGCTTTCCCTTTGTGTCTAGTCTGGGTCATGCTTTGGCAAGAAACACTGGACCAGATGATCCTTGAGATCACTTCCAGCCTGGTAGTCTATGATTCTATGATGTGAAATACAGGTCTATCTGTTTAACAGGCTTTTGAGGTGCTTACTGGCCCTTCATGAAAGGAAGCATTCCTTATCTTTCATCCAAGACAGCATTTCAAAACTCAGTCATTTCAAAACTCCTCGGTGAATGGAGCAAAGTAGGGCAAGTATGGGAAGGAAAGTTGCAAAGAAAACCTGTTACTAAACCAGGTGGGAGCAGGATCTCTAGAGAAGCTGTGGTCTCTCCTTAGGAGAAAAAGTATCCTTGGCAAAATAGAAGCTGAAGTGAATAAGACTATTTTCAAGTTGCTGAACTACAGATGCTTCTAGGCAGTGATTCAGCCCGTGCTATAGCAGAGATCTTAAGCTGGTCAGATTAATCATGTTTGAAGAGAGACTAGTTCTCTCCATTGATTATGAAAGGAGCTTATCATTTAATTCACATAGAAAACTGTGTTGGTCATGAGATGAACCCACTCAAGGTGGATTTGGTCTCAAACATAGATTTGAGCACTGATGAAACTCCGAGTTAGACAGCACCTTGCTGCCCTTGTTTGTCTTTGGCATGAAACTCACAAAGTCTTGGCTAAAATGCATCCTCATCGGGATTCACAGTGCTGCAGAGGTGTCTGTCCAGGATCACAGCTCCCTCACAGACTTCCTAACAAGGCCCTGAACCAGAAAAACATGATTTTCCCCCCACATTTTCTCAAGAGAAGAAACATCATTCTTTATTATGTGTGGTACATCAACAGGGGCCCTTCCACTGCTTTTGTATGTGCTGTATAACACTGGATTTCACTTCTGATGCCTTCACTGAACACAGGTAGCAAGAGCACAGCATCAAAGCATGAAATTTTTGATAATCCAAACTAGCATAAATATAAAACCTTCCTATAAACCCCTCTTTATACTTGTTAGGGTCAAGCACAGATACACATCTACTAAATACTAGTTTTCCAAGCTGGACCCAGTCTTTCGTGTTGTAGAAGACTACTCTGCCCTACCTCCATCACATACAACATGCCCAGCGTTCTTTTGCTTGAAGCCCTGGTCAGAGATCAAGTTCTATTTGACTTAAATGACTTCAAAACTTCATTTTCTAAGCTCTGCCCGTTGGATAACAATGCAGTCCTACCCCGGAGAAAAGAGAATAAAGAAAGGAATAATACTCAAAACACTTACTTTTAATGCCATCAACTTCTTTAACCTTGTTCCAAGTGTCTTCAATGCCTTTTTCTCCTTTATGCATGGCTGTGACAATGCCTACAGGAAGCCCCTGGTTCCTGAGTGCACTCGCTAACTTGTTGGCTGTGTCCATCCAAATATCCTCGTTGGAAGCAATGATGCCAACATGAGCCCAGCTAAAATGTTTCATTATTGTGAACAAAACCCGGATTGGAGAGGGCAGGGTCCTTGCAAATGTAGGGTGGTGGACAGTGGAATCCAGTTTATAATTGATGCACATCCATGAGAAGATGGCTTTATTCCAGTTTTCCCCTAAAAGTGTAGCCACCTCACAGAAGCCAGGGTTCAGAGGGCCTATGAAAGCTGAGGAAAGCTTTCTAAAGTCAATGAATCTAAGCAGAGCTCTCGATGTCTCACATTCTTCTTCCAGGACCACATAATCCAGCCTGTGGCCAAGATCTAGTGAGGGATCTTTGGTTATTCTTTCCACAGCTAACCTGGCAGCCACGTGGGGCAAGGCTTTGGAAAAGAAGGGGTCACAGTTCCAGGGTCCAAGCAGTCCAATTTTAAAGACAGAACAATGTGCTGGAGAGCAAAGCAGGGTTATTCCCAGCAGCAGCCACCAGAGAGCCTGGGAAAACGTCTTGAATGAATTCCCAGTGTTGAAGTGATGCAGTCTAATGTGCCTTGACCAGAGCAAGCTGTTAGGACACAGTAGGAGAAATGACATTGTTTTACAGGTGGGTAGATCTGCACTGAGTTCTTCAGGATGCCAGGCAGTGCATTACCAGCAGCTGGAAGAAAAGTAGATTACATTTGCCTTCCTGCATATGTATTTGTCCAGTGCATGGAGATACAGCTGAGTCAGCCCAAATTACACAACAGTTCTCAAGGTGCAAGCCCATGAGGTTCCAAAACCCTGCACAGACATGTGGACATGCACCAACACAGGCAAGTGTCCAACCAGTGACAGTTAAACATATCACAGCCCTTAAATACATACTTATATACACATCTTAAAGTGCTTTGCAATATATTCTGAAACCAGACAGTGAAAAGTAAGTCTGCTTTGGTTGCAGCAGTAAATACAACCTATGGATACAGTATGTATTCTGTTCTTTGGAAGATTAATTCCCAAATCACACAGGAAAAACATACATATAAGAAAATAAATAAGTGAAATTCTATAAGCCAGCAAATTTTACCAATCCAAAATCCTCAGTGAATTTTGAATATGAATCAGAACCCTTACTAATGTAACACACACACATATAGACCCGTATGTACATATATATAAAGATACATAGAATCCCAGAACGGTTTGGGTCAGAAGGGATCTTAAAGCTCATCTAGTTCCAACCCCCTGCCATGGGCAGGGACACCCTCCACTAGACCAGGTTGCTCTAAGCCCCATCCAGCCTGAATTCTACTGTTCCACTGTAGTTAATGTAAATCTATGTACATGCACATGACTTTAAAACTTTCTGAAAAGGTTTTTCAAGGACAACTCATAGCAGAGTCTCTTAAACCCTGCAAAATGAAAGGTGGATAAACAGGTAATCACAGAATGAAGGGAAAGGAGGATAATGATTTGCATTTAGATTAAGAAATGTTAAATAACTGTCAGGGTAAAAGCTTTGTGTTGAAATACTCTTGGTTAAATACTTGGAGCCATAGGGTTTTGGGGGACTAACAACATCAGCCTTTACAGCCAGGCAAACAATTGCAAACCCACAACAGCCTCCCTGCCATCTGCAGTGTCACCCCGTGGCTTAGAAAAGTTGCTGATCCAAGCAGGTTTGTGCTCTAAAATTAGCAGACCCTTTACACCAGCTTACCTGTTCATTACTGGAGAAGCATTTCTGTCCTGGATCCTCAGCCACCGAGACACGCAACACCAAGCACTGCAATGCAGCGTGTGCTGTAAATGCACACACAGGTCCTCTAGCCTGATGGAGAGAGGCCTCCAGAAGGAGCAACCCACCAGCGGAGCAGCTTCTCACCGGTGGCAGTGGTTATCCTTTGAGGTGAGTCCCACCTCAAGGATAGGCGATGCATGGTCAGCCTCCTCTGCAAGTGTTTTCGGGTGCCCACCTCCTTCAACTTCTTGCTTGCATGGGCCACCCCAACTGGGTTGGTGCTCTGAGACCCTCCATGCCAGGTCAAAAGCTTCCTATGTCCTTTTTGGTCAGGGCCATCCTCCTTTTTCAGGGTTTCACGACTTTGGGTACATCGTCCCAAGCCCTTAGATCTTTAATGAAGGTCTTGCAGAGCTCCAGGTGCCTCGCTCTGAACTGCCTCAGAGCAGAGATGTACTCACATCTAACTAATTGTAGGGATGGCATCTTAAAGCTCTGCCCTTGGATTAGTGGGATTTAGCTCCTGGGATCTGCCTCTGGAGAAGAGCTCCTTAAGTCTCTCTGCACCGCAGAAGGGATAGCTCCTCTTCAGCCCTGTAAGCAGCAAAGACAACAGCTATTTTAGGTTTGGGGTAAGCAGAATATTTGATTTGGGGCTTTACCATCCTGCTGATGTGTTACATTCCCCTTTTCCGTATTTCTTCCTTGTATTCGTTGTGACACACATAGAGCTTTTTACACTTGCATCAAAGTCTTTTTTATTCTCCTGGGTCTTCTAGATATTACCCTATAGCTGAGCCCTCCAATAACCCTCTCCACATTTCCAGACACCTTCCTTCCCCAGTGGGCCTGGCAATAAAACTGTCTTGTGGAAAGACCTAGCATGTCTCCACGCCTGTCTTAGCTAGGAAGCCCCTTGTAATAATTTAGTTGAGGCCACAGAAGCACTTGTGGTTTAGAGGGAACCATTTGTAATTCAGCCTTTTAGCAGTATTAACTTCATATACATCATATAAATTATACACATCTCATTGGTGTGTGGGTTCAGGAGCAGTTCTTCGTGACTAATGATTGAGGGAAGCCACAAAGACTTTCAGATACAGTGGGGAAAGCAGCTCTCACCATTCATCACATTAATTTCCTCCCATTCATTCATTTCCTTGCATGGCCCAGATCCAGGAAGGTTCCTGAACATGTGATTCATTGAAGACTGGTACTGCTCAAGATAGTTATCAGGAATTACCAAATATTTGAAAAGTTACTAAAAGACATGTTAAGGCCAAGCTTAGGACACTGCTTTGCATGCTATGAATGCATTAGTTTTTGACACTAGGTTTTAACCAAAGCATGAAATTCAGTAATGTTTTTGGAGTCCGTTTTTGTTTAATTGTACTTGAAAGTTTGATTTATCCATATACAAATATACCTACATCTCAATCTATATATCATATGCTCACTGCTATCTCCTTTCTTTTGGTATCAACAATGGTGCTGCAGTTTAGTTCCAATCAGGGTCAGCAGCCACAAGGTCTCCTGGAGTCACCGCAAAACTCACTTCTAGGGGAGTGTGTGCTGACTCTGCCCATGACAGGGGGTTGGAACTGGATGATCTTAAGGTCCTTTCCAACCCAAACCATTCTGTGACTCTGTGTTTGTAGCATTAAAACCTCCTGTGTTGAAAAAAATGTGAGTTAGGCACCCAACAATGAAAGACTGAAAAATAATCGACTTGGAGGTGTATTTCTCCGGGTAATTACTCTGACCCTCAGCAATTCATATTTTTCCATAGCCAAGTGGGTTGAAATCTTTATCATTTCCTCCATTTATTTCTGCTTCTTGTTTGATAGTACAAGAAAAGACCCTCTTGCAATCACGTAACAACAGTGTCAGGAATCTGCCCTCCATAGGAAAAGCTGGTTATTCCAATAGCTCTGCCATGTCCGTCCCATGCTCAGGGTATGCAGGACTGGGGATAACACTCCTACTTTCGCAAAAGGAGTCCCGGTGCTGCCTGATTTGCCTCACTAAGAAACAAGCAAGGTGAATCAAGCAGCAGAGGCAAAGAATAAAAGGTGTTATTAAGGTAATTCATCTGGCTGGAATTAGCTTTGAGGTTTAAAACCTTGCGTACGCCTCCAAACCTTGCTTTTTTCTCACCTCTTCAGCTCATCATTCCTGCCACAACCATCACAGAGCAAACATCTCTTTGTAATCCTGTGTTATTTGCACACCATCAGCTCGGTTCCCAGCATTCTGCTGTACTCACTGGAGTGAGAGAGGTGTGTGTCTATACAGACATAACATTTCCCATGGGCAGGTTAAGCCAAAGCTGTATCACTTTGCTGTAATTTTTCAGAGCAGAAGAGGGTGCTCTAATCTCTTGGTCTGACCTCCTGCATCAGCCTGGCCAAAGAGCTGCTGCTGCTGCTGCTGCTCCAAGCTCTTCAAAGCACGCTGGAAATGAAATGTGTTTTGTAATGAATTATACCAGAGGGTACCGCTAAATAAAGCTGATTTCTCTGGAAACCCTCTGCAGCCAGCAGAGAGGGACAGGGGAAAAAGCTTGGCTCCTGTTCTGCCTCTTCCTGCAGAAGTCTCGTATCTCCACTGATTAATAGAGAAAAATCGAGGGAGAGCAGCATGGCAACACTTGTGTTAGCCTTTCTTCATGTACTCTGAGCCTTAATTAAAAGCTCCAGCCTTGGAGGGATCAATCAGGTTCCCACATCTATTGTTCCAACTCTTAATTACCCTCAACATGAGAAATACCCACTTGACATCTAGTGTGTCTGGCTTCGGCTTCCTGCGACCGGCTTTCACTCCGCCTTTGCCTGAGAAACAGAACAGCAGAAAGCACAATAAATACCACCTCCCTGTAGACATTTGCAAACCATAATTAGCTCACATCCCAGTCATCCTCTGAGTAAAAGAAATAAACAGCTCTACAAGGCTTTTGCCGTAGAGTATGCTGTCAGAATTTCATCCTTGTAATGCTCTTTTGACATTCATTTTTCATTCCCCTTCCCTTTGCTAAATTAAAAGCAGTATCCATTAGTGAGCCTCACTCCTCAATGCTGAATATTGATGTGATGGCATCTTTTATCACCTATTTGATTTTTCTCCACTTTAATTCTATAGCTCAGATGAACACAGTTGCGGCATCACTGTTTTCAAGCCCATCTCTGCTTTCCTTAATGCAAACATCTGTCTTGGAAGCGTGGTGTGAATTCTCTGTTCCCACATGTATACGAACCCATCTGCTTTCAGTTTAGAGGATCCTTTTCAAATCTGTCCATTTAATGAGAGGCCCAGATCAATCTGCAAGTCATAGAAATAATGATTTTTCTGTTTCTTCCAGGTAATGTGATACAGTTATTGAGCAGCACTGGAAAAAATGAGATCCCAGAGGCTCTGCTGGAAAACACAACCAGAGGAGGCTCTTCATCTACTATTTTGTTTCAAAATAGCCATTAATCACTTTTTATTTTCCTTATGACGCAGACACACTGACTACAAAGCACTGATTTTCTCTCTCAAGATCACCTTTCAGCAGGGTGACAACTTGTAGGCCTTTAATAGAACATCACCACTTGACTTTATATGCCAGACGTGTGACTCGATCACAACAATTATGTAAAGTCAGACTGACAAAATTCATTATCGCTCCAGCCTCACTGCCTCACATTAGTGAACCTCCATCCTTTAATTCTTTACAAGTTCCTCTCCATTTTGTCCTTTCCATGACTTTGATTTGCTTGATGTTAACCCAATCTGACATCAGTTTCTTGGTCATGCTGCACAAGAAGGGTTTGATGTCCCATGGTGTGGGCTGGTTTTGGGGGGAAAGAGGGTACTG
>NW_009938557.1:114278-136641 GCF_000696875.1 Nestor notabilis
CCTATTATCCCTTTTTCAAGTTGGAGGCCAGCATGTGGAATCTCTTTTCCTCCAGATTATCTGGTTTTCATCAAAGCAGCTACATGTCTTTGCATCAGAGCAGTTACATGTCAGCCCTGAAGGGTCCTGTAGAGTCAAGTTCAAGCGAGTCCACTTCTTTCCCAAAACGTCCAGATTTATTTGATTTTCTTGGAAGCTGATCTTGTAGCCTGTAAGATCTGAAGTCTCTGGCACTGGCGTTAGTGGAATATATGACGTTGCACAAAGTTTGGATAGTCAATATTAGAGCTGGCAGGAAATGGTCTCATAACACTAGATGAGATATTTATACATTTATTTATTTAGGCATCAAGACCTGAGTACTTGACAGCCTTGTCTCCAGAAGCTCATTATACAGAAACACATAGAGAAACACTCCTTTTCCAGGGGACATTTCCAAACCTCTTAGAATGCAGCTAAGATTCAACCTAAGAAGTGGCTACTGTTCATCATTTCCTTTACATGAGGCTTAGAGAGGCTGCACTTTAAATAAGCAAGTTAAAGCCAGATACTGAAGGAAATGGAGTGTCTCGTGGTGTTAACTGAAAAAGCACTTGCCTGACACGTCCAAAATGTTCTTCTTGAAACATGTCAGATTGAAGAACACTTCAGATGTGTCTGGATCTAAGTCTGGAGACCTTAGAAACTGCAGGTGTATTATCTGGGAATAAAGATATCAAGTAGGTCTGTCTCATAAGCAGGGAAGCTGAAAGCAGATGAGTGGTTTATACATGCTTTGCAAGCCTGGCCCACATGGAGAAGCCTGGAAACCAGAGACAGCAGCTCAATGACAGTTTCATTGATGGCCTTAACAAAAAACCTGAGGGGAACAGCAAACCCACCCAGCACTTGCAGAGCTCAGGAAGCTTGAACTTCCTTGGATATTTAACAAATAAATCACTTTGCGGCAGTGAAGAAAACAAAAAAAGGGGGGGAAAAAGGAGGAAGAAAAGAAAATATCACGCTGAAAATCCTGGCAAACAAGGAACAATGGGTTTTGGCCAACCCTGTTCAGGGTGAATGGTAACAAGACTTCCAAATGCGTCAATGGACTCATAAATGGCTGGCTGACGTTCTGGATGATGTCTTACCCTGTGCTATGTCGCACGCTTTCCCGCAACCACATAACCTCACTGAAGCATTCATCAGGTCCTGCCAGATCTGATGAATGGCATTTATCCCAAAAATAAAGCTTGAACATGACATTGAGCTGCATTTTCTTTACACCAAGGCTTTAAAAACCCTATAAATAATCCCAGATCATCTTCTGGCCTAATAGGTCTCTTGTAGCCACTGGCATCTTTGGCATCTTGAAGCAACCAACCAGTTTACAACCTTATCTAAACATCTGAGCTTTCAACTGTTTGCTAGAGAGACTTTAACTTGAATACTGAACTACAGCACAGGCTGCACAGTACTGGTGTTATTATATCTTCCTCCAGCTCTCACCTTGCCTATTACAACATATACCTTTGTCCCACGTGATCAGGCTACCCAAAGATCCAGCCAATATTTGGTAGAACGGCATCATTAGTATCATTTAAAGGTTTAGAAACTAAGACACAAAGTTTAGCTGCCTAGCCTAGGCTGCATAGAAAATACATGTACCAGACCCAAAGCTTTATGCTTTTTTAGTGTGGGATGAAATAAAACCCAAGAGGTATATTGCCTCTGTTATAACTGTAGACTTCTATCATGTAGGCCAGCATTTTTAAGGCAAGGTCTCTTCATGATCTGCCAGATGTTACATGTAAGATCATACAGGAGCAGAGAAAGACACCACCCCAGGCTCTGAGCTGCATGTGTCTGCAGCCCTAAATCACTTCTCTGACAGCATCTCAGCTCCACGACAAGCAACTTCTACTGCATAGGAGCATTCCTGTCACAACACGCTTCATTAGCTTACCAGCCGCATGTGCAACAACTTCTTATATCCCCATTTTCTAACACCACTTCATGAGAAATTATAATAAATAAATAAACTTACTAATCAGTATGGAGCATGATTTAAGTATGAACTTTCTTTGGTAGGTGGAAGGTATAGTGAGCAGCAGCCTCCAGCAACCTGATGGCTTCATCTCTCCTGCTTTGGTTACATATATACATTAACTTTCATACATAGGTATGTATGTATATATGACATATATATACACACACAGATGTATGTGTATATATCCTGTGGGCTGCTCTGGCAGCTGCTTTGCATTGCAGCATGGCAGAAGAGTCACTGCCTGGCCACAGCCTGCCTCTGCTGACTCCCTGCAAAGCCCATGGTCTGCCCAAGCCTCACCACTAATCCCCTCTGGGCCCACAGAGTTTGACAAGTGCTCAATTTACTGGTAATTAACTGGTTTTATTTCAGGCTGGCAGATCTGCAGGAATTTCTACTGACCTTTTCTTTCAACTGTATTTAAATCCTTTCTGAAGGAAATATTTTGATTTCACTTCATTTCCAGAGCCTGCACAAAACTTAAGGAGGTTCAATAGACCAAGTTTCAGAGCACAACTACTTATTAGCACCCTTTAATGGTCATTCATAACTAGATGATCTTAAGGTCCTTTCCAGCCCTAACTAATCTATGATTCTATAAATGAGAGATTTCCAAGGGACATTTGAGCCACATGGACTGTTGCGGCTGGTTGTCTTGTTGTGCTGCTCAAACACAGTTAACCCAGCTAGGGTGACACATCTGTTATACACATGTTAAAAAGTAAAGAGTTAAAACTCTTCCATAAAGCTAAGATAACAGAGCAAAACACCCCCAATGTCTCTTTTTTCTTTGCCTCCTGGAGGCAGAGAAACAATCAGTCCTAATTGCCACCCAACCATCAAACACTAACAATACCTGCAATTCAACTAACCACAGAAAGGAGGAAATAGAAATGTAGTAACCAATTGCTCTTATCTATCTTCATGCCAACCATGTGGATTTTTTTAAAAGGAATTATAATTCAATGAAGATGTTGCACAAAGGATAAATCCCAGTGTAAACATTGTCGTATTTCAAAGCCAGCCTGCAGGAGTCCCAAACAAGCCTCTAGATATTAATCCCTTCATCTGAAACACGCACATCCAGGCTAACACCTCTCTAAGTCCCCATTATCTGTTGCTGCACAGCATGGTACATTACAGCAGGGCAAATGCAGCATGCCCTAAGAGAGGAGAATAAAACTAGACCAAAACTACCAGTGAAAACAAGCAATGACCCAGAAGAATCACAGAATGGTTTGGATTGGAAAGGACCTTAAGAACATCCAGTTCCAACCCCCTGCCATGGGCAGGGACAGTCAGGCATTTTTAAACAGCAGCAATGTGCTGTGTCCTGGTGCAGACATTTAGGATAGCCATCACAAAAGATCCCATCCAGAGCGGTGAGACAAGAAACAGCATGTTCCTCATGGAAAAGAATATCCTTCAGTGAAATTTAGCTGTCAAAGCACATCTGAAGCCAAAAAGCTGGAGCATCAGCATTTGGGGATCAGGATGGCACTGCTGTGGTTCATGGAGCAATTCATGAACAGAAAAAGAGTTCCAAGAGCTGCAGCTCAGCTCTTCTGGTGCCCGTTTAAGGGAATTGATAACATCTTTGTCTTTTGGGTGTGAAAGTGTCTCTGTTAATTAAAATTCCCTGAAGACCTATATCTCCTAAGCTGATAACAATAAGCCTCTCAGGCTATGTGTTGCTCTGTTACCTCCAGTGCTGCTGTGAATGGGTAGCAGGTGAGAGCTGAGAGCTCTGCAAGCCAGAATAGAGATCTTGGATGCTTGAATGCATGGGAGGAAAAGGCAAGAGCAACATCCAGGTCTGGGGAAGCAGTGAATCTGTCTATGGACAGGGCAGGCTGCATGAATGTCTGCAGGATGTGAGGAAAGAGCTGCAGGGAGATTTATCAGAGGTGGGTCAGGAAAGCGCCTTCCTAAACTGTCCTTCACTTTAATGGGCTGTTCCTGACTTTCCCTGTTTCCAGCTTCTTTGGCCTTTGCTCCCTGTCAGAGACCAAGAAGCCCCACAACTGATCCAAGCCCAGACTCCAACCCTGGAGCAGCCAGTTCTCATTTGACCATTCAAATCGATGTCAGAGTGCTTCTGTGAGGCTTGCAGTGCTCAAAGGTGGGCAAACAGAGAGGTCTGATGAGAAACCACCTTCCCAGGTTCTAGGACTGCCTCCTTCTCAGACGGATTTAGTAGGGTCAAGGCAATGGGGAGGGCAGCTTGCCTTTTCCTACTAGCACTGACAGCTTCATGCTGTGAAAAAGGGACACTGTCATTGCCTTTTTGTCTTCTATCACTTCACCTCCTGCGGCTGTCTCTAAAGCAGACCGTGTAGTCTTATACAATAAGACACTGGAGCCTGGATTACCTTCTCCTGTATTTTAAAGAGAACAAAACACTTCCAAGCCTGCATCTGGATCAGCATCATTGTGAGTGACTGAAATACCAAGTAGATAATGCAGCAAAAGAGCTGTCACTTCTGCTTCTTCCCTAGGACCACAGGCACATGTTCAAGCCATATTTTACCCCATACTGGGCAATTGATTTTGTTTTTCCTGAACACCTGACTGCTTAGATGGGGATCTGCCAAAAGATTTCGTATCTGGCTGACATGCAGGGAGGATCTCAAGGATTAATGTAAATATGCCCTCAGGTATTCAGCTGATGGAGCGAAGATGCTCATCTACAGCAGTATCAAACTCTGGTTCTGGACCTAGCTCAACCTCTAAGCATTATCCTTTGAGTGGAAAGACCAAGGAGGGGTTCTCTTGGGGTGGGAAGAACCTCAATACAGTAAAGCACGTAAAGATAACTGTAAGAATTAACATCGTGCACATTAGCTCAGGTCTGTGTATTGCATCTGGGCTGGAAAAGGCTCTGTCTTCTTGTGTGTTTCTGTTGCTGTTCTGGTTTGTGAAAGCTTCTGTGCCGTGAGATGAAACAGGGATGGATATGTGGGTACCATGCATACGTGCATGTTCTTCATGGTATACCAAGGCAGGTCCAAAGAGGTGGAGGGTACTCCAGGAGCTGGGAGAACTGATTTCATGGTTTTCTACATGTCACAGGTTTTTTGTAAGACCACAGGCACATCATTGCACCCTCACAGCGAAGTAGCTCGAAGACTTCAAAGGGGGAGATATAGAATCATAGAATCATAGAATGGTTTGGGTTGGAAAGGACCTTAAGATCATCTAGTTCCAACCCCCCTGCCATGAGCAGGGACACCACACACTAAACTAGGTCGCCCAAGGCTCTGTGCAACCTGGCCTTGAACACCTCCAGGGTTGGCGCATTCACAACTTCCTTGGGCAACCTATTGCAGTGCCTCACCACCCTCACTGTGAAGAACTTCTTCCTTAGATCTAACCTAAACCCCCCCTCTTTAAGTTTAAAGCCATCACCCCTTGTCCTACCACTAGAGTCCCTAATGAAGAGTCCCTCCCCAGCATCCTTATATGAGTTAGCCTTGAGCAAACCGTCATGTACCAATTAACAATCTCTTCTTCCCATCTATCATCTTCATTTCTTATTCCTCCTGGTGTTCACCACCATGGGCAGAACACCCACCTAACGTTTCCTGGTCCTGTTTCCATCCTCAGGAGTTGGCTGCTTTGCCAAAGCCCTGGTGTGGGGTAAGTTGGAGCAAACCCAGCACATGTATGCCTTGTGGTGAGTTGTCCACATGCCTCTGCAGGTCACAGCCCCCCGCCAGGGGCATATCACATCTTGGACCTTCCCTTTCATCTCAGCTTGCCTCCGGCAGCACAGCGGGTACTAAAAGTGGCTCTGACACTGGTGGGGTTTATTTGCCTTCCTTCTTCCTTGCTTCTTCAAGGAGAAGATCAAAACAACCCGACATCTGGTTGCACTTTACTGCCGCACTGGCTTATGTCATGTCTTCCTTCCACAGCCTTTGTTTACTTTATTAATCACCTCTGAGCCAACTTAGCAGGCCCATGGAGTGCTCGTAGCCCACGAGAGAGCGCTCCCTTGCTGGAACACTGCATGCTTTTCCAAGTGGTTAAGCCGGAAAGCAACTCAGATGCTGTTCCTTGGTCCCTGGGCTGCCCTTTAATCCTCCACTCACACCCAAATCCCACCAAAGTCCCACCCTGGGAATCAGACATGATCCATCAGCATCTGGTCTGTCAGAGGATGGATTTTTTTATCCAAGAAAGGGATTTCTGTGGAGCACAAGGACTCGCAAGTTAAACAGGAGAGCATGATGAGGAGGGGTTTATTCTCCCAGGCACACATTTTACTGAGTGCAAATGTGATTTCCCAGTTCATCATCCAGACTAAACTATCACCAGCAGGATTTTGATCCCTAAAGCGAGCTGAAATCAGTGCTGGTAAAATACATCCTCAGCTCACCACCCTCAGCCTTTCTTTTTGTAGCTGGGGACCTCCTGTCCAAAAGAGCCTCAGTTGGTTCACTAAGCCATGGAGCATGGTTTGTTTCTCGTATTAAGCAATGAGAGAAGAGTGGTGAGCCTCTGACAGTGCTTCATTTTAATTAAGCTTCCCTCGTGGTGAACGTCTGAGGATGACAGGCAGTTCAGAGGACTCCCCAAATGCCACACTTACATCCACTCCTGATTTGATGTTATTCTAAGGCTTTTTTCCCTGCTCAGATGATCACTGGGTCCCATCGAGCCACGTGTGTAAGAGTCCTTGTGCTAATCAGCACATCAGAGCTGCAGCACCCCCCCATCCCCTTACTCCACCCTGCAGCTGCAAAGTAATGCTATAAAAACACTTAATGAAGCTTAATGCCTGGAAAACACCCAGCTCGTTCCTCCAGGGAATGGGAATGCCCTCACCCGTGATTAAAGTGGTGCTCAGAGCTGGTGGCGGGGTGGAGGGTGGTGGTGTCTGCCTGGTGTGATGTGTGTCTCGCACATGGCTCTGTGTTGGGTGGCAGTGGAGCCTGTGGTTGATTCATCATCCTGGTACATTGGGAGAGGGGAAGAAAGCCTATCGTCTCCATGGTGGTAGGGCCAAGGTATCACAGGATCATCCTATGTGGATCATAGAACATGGAATCAACCAGCAGGTCAAAGGAGGTGATCCTGCACCTCTACTCTGCTCTTGTGAGACCTCACTTGGAGTATTGTGTCCAGTTCTGGTGTCCTCAACATAAAAAGGACATGGAGCTGATGGAGCAAGTCCAGAGGAGGCCACGAGGATGATAAGAGGACTGGAGCACCTCCCGTATGGAGACAGGCTGAGAAAGTTGGGGCTGTTCAGCCTGGAGAAGAGAAGCTGTGTGGAGACCTTATAGCAGCCTTCCAATATCTGAAGGGGGCCTACAAGGATGCTGAGGAGGGACTCTTCATTAGGGATGGTAGTGGTAGGACAAGGGGTAATGGCTTTAAACTTAAACAGGGGAACTTTAGGTTGGATATAAGGAAGAAGTTCTTCACAGTGAGGGTGGTGAGGCACTGCAATAGGTTGCCCAAGGAAGTTGTGAATGCTCCAACCCTGGAGGTGTTCAAGGCCAGGCTGGACAGAGCCTTGGGCGACATAGTTTAGTGCGAGGTGTCCCTGCTCATGGCAGGGGGTTGGAACTGGATGATCTTAAGGTCCTTTCCAACCCTAACTATTCTATGATTCTATTCTATGTTGGAAACCACCTTCGAGTTAATCCAGTCCAATTGTTACCCCAGGACTGCCAAATCCACCACTAAACTATGGCAAAGTGAAGCCCCTGCTTTAAATCTGGGGGAGCTGAGTGATCCACCACCCTAGCAGTAGGGCCAGAGGCTGCCCCAAGGAGTGGTCTGTTTGGATGAACAGCAATGGACATGGGTTGAGAAGCTCGGACCTCCAAACATGCCTTGGGCATTGAGTTTGTCCCTTCTTTCCTGACATCCTTTGAAACCTCCTTTCCTCCCAGCACAGCCCTTCAGCTCTAAGAAATCACCTCACTGTGGCAGCACTGGCGTGGGTTTGAGCCCTCCAGCTGATGCCAAGATGTGTTTCCATGTCCACAGGGTGCTTGAGCTCCTGCAGCAGTTAGTGTTATTGGAGCCATCAGGAAAAAAGGAGCTCAGCTCCCCCTAAAACACTGGAATAGCTAACTCCATTCAGGTTATATAGTGACATATATGATGTCCTCTGGCTCTAACACATTAGTGTGGTGTCAGACATGCCTCAGGTAGGAGCTGCTCTGCTGGAACTGCAATGCCCTAAACCATCTCCTATTCCACTGAATACCCAAGTGTGGTCACATAAATCAGCCCTGTCCAGCTCCCTAATGCCCTTTGAGGTCCCCAGGGTGTCCCATCTGGTCTCTTACTGACTTTTCAAAACAGGCAGGGGTCTCCCATAGGCTGTGCCATACCTGTCATCAGCACCATGCAGATATCTCAGATACCCCAGGGCATCTCAAACTGTACATGTGTAGCTGGCCTGAACCCAGATGTGCTCCTTCCCCTCTTGCAGCCTGTTAAGAGGCATGATCCAAGCCAGTGGCTACAATGCCCAAATCTCTCGGAAGCCTGGAAGTGCCCCGTGTGCCTGCAGAGGGAGGGATGAATGGCACCTCAGCTCAGTGTGAATTAAACAGCACTGGCAGATGACAACCTGTGCAGAGCAGAGTGGTGGATGGACAGACATCCACATCATTAGCACTGTAATTGGCATCCCCAGGCAACTGCTGAGCAGACTGTGGAGATGAGCTATGGGCTTGTCACTCTTCATTAGTGAGGAAAGAAGGGGGAGAATAGGCATTTTATCCCATTATCCTGGCAGGTAGGAGGAGAAGGAGATAGGGGAGGGATCACTGATCTGCACAAAAGTTGCCTGATGCCATTGCTCTGGTTTGCATGCTCCAGTGACACAACAGTGACCAGGGGACACCAATGAGAACTGGGACTGGGAAGGGTGGGATGGGAGAGACACTCGTCAGAGCAGAAAACACTGGTCAGAGAGGTCAAATGCAGTGGACAAGCATGGAGATGCAAGAAGAGACCACAAGCACAGTCTTGAAGGGGAAAACCAGAAAGAGATGGCTCAGCTCTGGATGGTCCTCCCTGTACTACGGCCACAACACAGATGGGATGTAGCAAAGCCTGTGGGACCCTGCACTGGGATGCAGCCTGCTGCCCTGCCAGGGTGAGTGACCGGTCACGGTCCTCATATCCCAATATAAATACTAAATTCCCAGGAACAGGGCTATAAATGAGAGATTTCTTCTGCAAATTAAGCTGTGAGCAGCCCAGCCATCTTCCAGTGATGTCATCCAGATTTTACCAAAACTATTATGGAAAAGAAACCAAAAAGGGGGAAAAAATTTAAATTGCTGAGTTTTGGATGGCATGGGGTTGGACACTAGGATTTAGTTTAATATCCTGATCGTACAGTGCATTATCTTGATGCTGAAAAGCTGAGGGACCACCACTGTAATCATGGTGATCGGTGTTCAGTGGCATGGGGCTGAGTTGGGAGAGCTGCCCAGAAAGAGGGGGTTTAAAAGGAAGCTCCCACCACACCTCAGCTTGAGCCGATGGGAGCTAATCAGTGGGATATCACCAAGTTAAACCCCCTGAGATACCTCCAGACCCAAGTAGACAGGCATGTGAATACCACTGTATCTGAGCAGTCAGGGATGTGTAATGGGGGTTGTTTTGGATCAGTATTCAAAGCAATGAATCTTCTACAGACCTTCTAGACTCCTCTGGCCAAGCCTTGCTGTCTATCAGCACTGTATTTAAAGACTCCTTTAACTGGTAAAACTCGTTACATTTGCAATTGCCCCTTCTTCTGAGCAGGGCGACACTGAGACATGTCAGGTTTGGGGTGCTGGTGTCTGGCTCCCTCCTTGCTGTGAACCAGGCTTTCAAAATGAGCCCACCACATCAATTAGGTGCTAAAAGGGGGCATTAAAACACCTCTTGCCATGCCTACGTTTTCCGTAACAGGTAGACAATACCTCCTCAACTCACAGGGCTGTTGTGAACTAAAACATATGAAAATGGTGAGGCACTCAATTGCTATGGCAACGGGAAACATTGACTTATGGGTGGATGGAGTCAAGTAGAAATGATAATGGAAATGCATTTGTGTCTCCTGCTCTCTGGTCTTTGTTCACTGGTGTTCCTGCCACGCATTCATCCAGGAGTAGAGCACAAAACGTAGTCACCACTCCCTGACCACGGGGCATGGTGTCCCACAAGGGGTTTATGTATCTTTATCAGGCTTCTTTATTTCTAAGGTCTTGTAAAATATACACATCTCCTCCAGAGTTTATTTAGCTGGAACTGGCTTATTATAAACATCCAGTCAAAGATGAGCACGTTAACCTCTATTATTTCATTGTCTGGAAGAAAAACAGGTAAATAAAGGAAAAGCATATCACTCCTCTGAGTAGATGTATGTGCTGATGCTAAGGGGGCTCTCAGCAAGAAACACGGGAATAGTCATGCTTTGAGGTGAGTTAACTTTTACAGTAGGAGAGAGCACCTCATTGAAGCCTCTATTCTGCACAGAACCCATCCAGCCCTCACCTTTGGAGCTGAACCTCAACGGAGTGGGCATCTCTGTTCACAGCATCCATCTCTTCACAAGGAAGCCTTGTTCCAGGGCAGAAGACACATTGTTCCAGGGAAACAAACCCCAGACAGCAAGCAGTGACTAAGCAAAGATGAGGCATAGTCACGAAGGAGGATAAAGCTTATTGCTAGCCAGATTTCAGTATGTTCCATCACAGGGCCAAAAAGTTGTGTGTTTAAACTCATTTAGCTTAGAGACACTGCTAGTTTAGTTCAGAGGGAGGCTGGGAGAAAGGACTGGCTGTACAAGGGACAAAAATAAACGTTTTCACAAACCATACTGCCTGGAGCTCTAATGTTGGCTTAGATTTCTGTGCTACATGAATGTGATGCACGAAGCCAAATGCATCAGGCTGAGGCCTTTGGGTCTTTTGGAAGGCATCAAAGACAGATTGTGGCCCAGGCTTCCCAGCAAAATTGAGGTTTGATTAAGGGCTAGAACATGGCACACTCTGGATGTAAGAAATACAAGAAGATGGTGAGGTGAGAGGAGGCGGTTGGTCTCTGCTCCCAAGTAACAAGGGACGGGACAAGAGGAAACAGCCTCAAGCTGCCCCAGGGCAGGTTTAGCTGGAGCTGAGGAACAATTCCTTGCCCAGAGGGTGCTCAGGCATTGGAACAGGCTGCCCAGGGCAGGGCTGGAGTCACCGTCCCTGCAAGTGTTCACAGCCCGTGGAGCCGAGGCCTCAGTGCCAGGGGTCAGTGGTGGCCTTGGCAGGGCTGGGAATGGTTGGACTGGATGAGCTTAAAGGTCTTTTCCAGCTTGGCTGATTCTATGATTTTAAGGCAGGAACAGAGCTGGAAAAGTAGGAGAGGTGGCGGCCCTGGCATTGTTGTCTTGTCTCTTTGACAGTCTGTTGTCATATATAACTGAGAGATACACTGAGCAGCTGACTTCGGTAGCTGGTCTCTATGACTTACATGTACTTATCAGGTGTGGTCTACATCTATCCCAGCAGAATAATCCATGCCAGGGCATGGTCTCTGTCACAGTCCTGCAGTTGCCCAGTTCATTTCAGTGTTAACACAGAATCCCAGGCTGGTTTGTGTTGGAAGGGACGTTAAAGCTCCTCCAGCTCCAACCCCTGCCCCGGGCAGGGACACCTTCCACTAGAGCAGGTTGCTCCAAGCCCCTGTGTCCAACCTGGCCTTGAACACTGCCAGGGATGGGGCAGCCACAGCTTCTCTGGGTACCCTGTGCCAGCGCCTCAGCACCCTCACAGGGAAGAGCTTCTGCCTAATGTCTAATCTAAATCTGAGCTGGTGGCATGTTATCTCATGACAGTGAAGAGATGAGGAAATGTCCAAGAAGTATGGAGGAGAGCACAGGCCAAAGGCTGTTCCTATGAGGTAGCCTGGAGGAGACCACTCAGTTCTGGAATGAGAGATACAAGTTGTGTGACACAGTCTGAGCAATATTATTTGTCCCCAGAGCCAGAGGATATTCCCTAGCAGAACAGATGAAGCCACATATTCCAGAGAGGTTCACGGAAAACCACCAAGATACCACACCTTCCAGAAACCTATAGAAAACTCAAAACCTTTAGCAGAAAAGGCCAAAATTCACGAGAATTAGGAAGTCATGTAGCAAGAAGGCAGAAAGAATCAGGGACATGCATATATGTATAAAGCAGGCACTGATTATGGTTTTTAATTTACCCTGTTGCCTGTATCAGTGCTCAGGTTTCCATTATTTCCAAGTGGTTGGTTACAGTGGGTCGCATCTCTAAAGAGCAAGGCATAAATGCCTTCTCCTGGCTATCGTTGCCCCATGCCAAGAGCTGTTTTACAGGCAGTGTAAACCTCTGCAGTAATTTGTTATGAAGTGAACACTTACGCTTAACTTTGAAGCAGTGTAGATCTCCATATATGTCTAGAATATATGCAGAGGATCATTAAATTTTTATTGTGCAATTCTGGAGGGGAAAAAAACAAAATTAAACCAAAAAAAATTAAGCTAGCAAGCACAATTTTGAATATAAATGGGATATGTTTACTGCCTGTGTGATATTTTGACTAGAGATGAAGCAGAGGTGCTTTGGAGCTGCTTACCCAAGAGAAAATCAAAAGAGGCTTGTCTGAGAGGAAAAAGGTGAAATCTCAGAGGTCTTTGTCAACACCCTTATGATAGAATCACAGAATAGTTAGGGTTTGAAAGGACCTTAACGTCATCTAATTCCAGCTCCCCTGCCATGGGTAGAGACACCTCACCCTAGACCAAGGCTCTGCCCCTTGATGGATAACTTTCCAGATGCTTCTAACAAGCCTCAAGGCACCTCATGGATGCAGTTCTGCAGTAACAACATCAGCAGTATTAGAATGCCTCATCAGTTTTGGTCTGATACATTTTCCTATGGATACAGGGAGAAAGAGGGTACAGCTTAACAGCAATAATGAATAAACGAGATGGAAACACATGAGAGCAACTGGAGCTTGCATCAAGTACTGAGCAACGTCAAGGTTCAGCGTGATTGGATTTGGCTTTGTGGCTTTGTCCATTATAAACAGAGGGATTGTTTGCAAAGCTTCAGTGCAGGATTAGATTTCTAACCTCTTCGAAGTCTGAAGGTTGCTTGGATGGAGAGCAAGGGTTTGGGCTATTTGCTAAATAATAACAGCAGCTTCTAGTTGCTATGTTTGACCCAAATATTTCCTTGGAAACAAAGCACAGCAGAAGCTTTTGCCAAGTAAGATGAAGCTGATTTGAAACCACAATCAAAATGTAAATAACGACAATCATTTGGAGGGGGAAGAGAGTTACTAAAATCCCAGTGAGGTAACCTGCAGGTGAATTTATCTACCTGGGTTGCTTTTTAGATCATGATCTGTATGACCATGGGTAGTGCAGGGAAGGGGAGGATTATTCACAGTTTGGTGTTGAAGACATCCCTGCTGTCATGTTTAAAACAAGCAGGAATTTCGTGTTTCTTTTTGACTTGGTGCATGGAGAAGAGAAGCTTCATGGAGACCTCAGAGCAGCCTTCTAGTATGTGAAGGGGACTACGAGGATGCTGGAGAGGTACTCTTCATCAGGGACTGAAGTGATAGGACAAGGGGTGATGGGTTCAAACTGAAACAGGGGAAGTTCAGGTTAGACATAAGGAAGAAGTTCTTCCCTGTGAGGGTGCTGAGGTGCTGGAACAGGATGCCCAACAAGTTGTGAATGCTCCATCCCTGGCAGTGTTCAAGGCCAGGTTGGACAGAGTCTTGGGTGACATAGTTTAGTGTGAGGTCTCCCTGCCCATGGCAGGGGGTTGGAACTGGATGATCTTAAGGTCCTTTCTAACCCAAACCAGTCTATGATTCTATACCATCCAAAAAATAAATGTCCGTGGTAGCTGCTCAGCAAGTGTAGTCCATATCCAGCCTCCAGCTCAGCAGGTCTCTAAATCATTTGCTGTTAAAAGCAGAGGAGGTCTGTTAGGAAAGGTTCTCTTTATCTCTGTTCATTACACCTTTTTCTGCAGGTTCTTAACCAGACCCATCAGGGACAAGGCACTATTTAGCTCAGAAAAAAACCTTCATGCATTTTATTGCAAGCTTTAAAGTTTTATTAATTCACAGATCTTTTTGTCCAAATCACTACCATAATAATAAGAAATTAAACCCATTTCTCTGGGATATAACTTGTGTCTGATGAATACAATGTCCTAAAAGCTGTTATTCCAGACAATATGTGTCATTCTGTGTCACAGTGGTTGTGTCTGAAAACTCTGCCAAAATGAAATAGAATGGGAAGATTTGACCCTGGTGGGGAATTGCCAAGGCATGGGAGGATGAATCTGTGGTTAACAGATGTAGCAATGATTGTGTTAATTATTAGCTTCCTTTATGAGTCTGCATTTTATACTTTGAAATGACTAGAGCTGACATGGTAGGAAAGAAAAAGTGAGCAGGCATGTCTTCACCTGCAATCAGAAATGACATCTTGGTGCTAGCAAAACCAGGTTCTGGTTCACTCTTCTAGGCCATCACATCCCCACGTGAACCCACATAATCCTCCCTTTTGTCTTTTTAGATTGTCTGCCAGCATATTCTTATCCTATTGTGCACACTGTGCCTTGTGTTCAATTAGAAACTGGTGTAATCAGTGATTATTATTAATGATGGCCATATGTTTACAGCAGGAAACCAGGAAATAAATCATATTCTCTGCAGCAAAATGGCCACAGGATATTCTGAGCCTGGTGGTCTCCAAACCTGGCATGGTTAGCACATGATGTTCACTGCGGCCCACAGCATCCATGGAGGCTATTGACACCTTCCTCACTGCTGCCCCAAATAATCAATGTGCAGCACTAGGCAGTCAACCAAGGTTCAGCATGCTTCTATACTAGAATTACAGCTGTGGGCACTGCTGGCAGTTGCTTTGTTTGCTTTAAGGTTTCGCTGCTGTCTCAAACAGTTTTGTTTGCACATGATGGATGTGTGCTACTTGCCTCAACCTGGTTCTTACTGAAGAGGATCTTCTTCAGCCCTAACCTATAGGTGAGTCTGTGGTGGTTTGGCTTGCTCTGTGGCATATCCTATGTTTCCTGAAGACACCAGGTTTAGTTCTCAGTGTATCGACAAGGGTGGTGGCTATTTTAGGCATTCTCATTTCAGCTACTTGTGCCTTAGCTGATGGAGGAAGGATCTTCACACAAGTCGTCCTATGAGAGAGCTGCCCAAGTACCTGAATGTTCAAAGCTCAAAGTTGGTCTAAAGTGAAGCCTCAACATAAGAACGTGGACTTTTTGGAGCATGTCCAGAGGAGGCCACAAAGATGCCCAGAGGGATGGAACAGCTCTGCTATGGAGACAGGCTGAGAGTCGATTCACCCTGTTAATGTGGCACTCAAAGAAAACATTTCTTCACATCTGTAGGTAAGGAGTGACTTATTTCCTGGGTTTGGCTAAGGAAGATGCAGAAGTACCTGGGGGACTAGATAGTTTATTGCACAGATGTTTGTGACAAGCAACCTGGCATGTAGCAGAACCAAAATATATCACTCTGTAACGTACCTGCTTTCCAAGGAAGGACTCTCTGTTATGTCATTTCTGGTACCTTGGCATCCCTTTTAGCATGTTCAGTGCTGCTTAGCACCTTCTGATCTGCCAAGTTGCCAGGTTGCACAGTGGTTCCTGGAACTGATGTAGGGCAGTGCTATGAAACAGACATTGTTTGGTTACATCATCTGCCCAGTCTTATTTTTTAGGCCATGATCCTGTGGCTTCACCCCATGCGGGTAGAGGTCTCAATGCAAACACCTTCAGATTCACTCAGGCCATAATACAGACCTTATTTAATGCTCATTTTGTTTTGCACTGAAATGAGAAGAGAATTTCAGGATTTGATGGCAATTGTTAGAGGAGATTGGAAACGAATTTTTGGGAAATGTTTTCTCAGCTTCTCATTATTTTATGTGTTTCATAAAACACTTTTTTAGCATTTTTATCTGGGAAGCTAGGCAGAAATAGGTCCCCTGTTACTGGGGATTTCATCTCCTCCTGTTCAGCATCAGATGTCATATGTGGTTACTACTGCAGTGGCTCTTTGATGTTTGCAGACTGAAGATGGCAATGCACAGCAGGACATAAAAGCAATGACAATGTTGTTTGCCCTAGTTTCCTAGGGAAATGAGTACTGTGCAATGATGCTACCTTTGCGATTGCCTCCCTGTGTCTTTACCTGCCTAACCATTCAGTCCTTCTTTCCACTGGGATTTTTGAACACACTGTCCAATTTCAATCACTTTTGACAGAAAGGAGGAGACCTTGGAGGTATTCTACACCTAAAGATTTTCTGCTGATAGTCAATGAAGAAAACCTTTACTGGTTGTCCATAGAATCATAGAATAGTTAGGGTTGGAAAGGACCTTAAGATGATCTAGTTCCAGTCCCCAAAGGGAAACAGAGAGAAAAGTCTATAGCAAAACCTCAACCCTTACTAGGCATTAGAGAATCAACCACACGACATGGACCATTAGGAAGGCAGGGTTTGGTAACCCCATTGCTCAGAGCATCATGTTAGAGTGAGCTGTTACTGCAATGAATATAGATGAGGGAAAGAAGTACAGGAGGAGTTGTCTCCACTGGGAAAAAGGTTTGTTCAAGTTAACTTATTTCAGACAAAACTCAGCAGTTTGCAGACACATTTGTCCACTTTGGCCAAGGGCCTCTTTTTTATTGATGTGTAAGGCATTACAGAGGAGACAAAGCTGGAGCTGGAGGTGTGTGGAGAACCTTTGCCCATTGCTTGTTATCAGTGTTGCGATAGTTGGAACAAACCCTGCCATCCCGAGAGAAATATGGTAGGAAGAAGAGAACTGACAACTTAGGCTTTGAGCAAAAGACAAGAGGTGAATACTACAGGGAAATATATTAGCTTGGAGCTGCCCCATCCAGCAATAAGCAAGTAGCTTATAACACACTTTGAGATTTTCAGTTGACTTTTATTGAGCAAGTCGATGTCTATCTCCAAGGCAGAAGTAATTTCCTGTCTGCTGGTTCCAATACATGACAGAAACTAACTCCAGCCTTCAGGGATAGTGGTGAGTTTTACTCTCAATGAGTCATTTGGAGGGTGTGCGTGAACTTCTAGAAGTGGATCTTACTATTGCATCTTACTCTTGAGAGTATTGCGTTGTTGTTCTCCTTGCCCCATGCATCAGGTCATGGACAGAAGAAGTGGATCACGTGGCAGAAAGAGATCCATAAGGACACTGGTCAGAAGGGTGTCCCAGGGTGTTCACTGCTTTCCAACAACAATCTTTTAAGCCCCATCCGAGCACCCATCTTGCACAGGACACCCTCTTGTCATGGCTATTGCCTGCTCTGTGACCCCACAGCCCAGTTCAGCTCCTTGCATAGCCCTTTCTTTGTGTCCTCACAACATCTCTCATTACTTAGGAATGCCCAAGAGCTTTTTGTGACACCCCTCCAACCAGCTGTAGGCCACAAAGAGTTGTGAGACATCTGAAGAGAGCCATTCTAGTGCTTGCATCTGCAACGCCAGCCTGAATCCTCCTTCAATAAGCCTGACATACCTCTGTCCTGGGCTTTGCCTGCCCACACAAGGCATCCATTGTGTAGCACGTTGATATAACCTCCCCAACACACCCTCACAAGGCCTTCTGAAGCTCTTTGACATGTTCCTGCTCCAGGATAACTCAGCAATGACAAGTCCCATCCAGGACATATGATGGTATACTGGAAAAGGAGGGGTTGTTAAACAATGTTTGATGCAATTCTACTAAGTAGGACAAGGCAAAATAACTCAGAGAAATTAAAGGGGAAACAACATTTCCACCCAAGAAGCCTCATTCAATGCAAAGGGGAGAATATGACATCAGCCTTTTTAAACTTCCTTTTCTGACAGTTTTGAAGAGCTTGGGTGAAACTTTTCTCATCTCCCAAGCAATCACCTAAGAGATCCTTTCTATGAAAATTCTTATGTGTGATGCCTCAGTCCTTTGCCATACAACCTGTATTAGCCCTGGGCTATGGTGAGGGAGATGCAGGAGGGAAGCAAAGGGACTGGGCACAAAAGTTGAAGCTGTGACCCTTTTTCTATATCAGGCTGACTCAGTGTAATTAGCCCCAGGCCATCTCCGTCATGTCAAAGCAGAGGAGCAGAGGTGTGCTGTACTTCTACACTCATCCTTCACACAAAGCAGATGTGATTTCTTCAAATTCATCCTGTAGAAGAAAGAAAGTGGGGACCCAACTCTTTTGAACCCAAATTTCTTGCCCATTCCACTCAGACATTAATGCTCTAAGAGGCTGCAGGGACTCTGTTCCATAAAGCTGATTTTCTGAAGTTGTTTAAACACCCACAGCATGGACCAGAAGAACATCCCGCATTAAAGGGCTCTTGATCATCTCTTGTGGCATAGAAGGGTGATGGTACTGACGCATGGAGAAGGCTCTCCTGCTCCATGCAGACACACAGACTCAGCATCAGGGGATTTTCAGGCTCACAGATCCCTGTAGCAGAAGAAAAGAGCTTCTGGATTGAAGTTTCTGTCCACACTTACACTGCAGCACGTCTGCTCCTGAGCAATCATCATCAGCCAGTGCACCCTGCAGACATCCTGCAGGCCCACCAGGATGAGAGCTCAGTGGAGCCAGATCCTGGGTCTTTCCCAGGCCTTCATCCATGTGCCTAACAGGTTGCTCTACAGCCAGGCTCAGGGATTTGCCTCCAGATAGATAGTTTTAGTAAAGCCCTTGGAGGAACCGGTTTACCGTTTGTCTGTGTCTACCTATGGCAGCTTAATGGAGAGTAATGATCCTTCATGAACTCCCTAAATGAAAGCCATTACCTGATCTGATGAGAGAAACTGAATTATTGCCTCAAACAATACTTCCAATTTACCTGTCAGTTCATCTTGTCCAAGACACACCGAATACAGATGTAGTCTCTGTCGGTCACCAGGTCACAGGCAGAGAGATCCCTCTCTTTGGCTACCTGGGAATGTTAGAATCACAGAATCCCAGACTGGTTTGTGTTGGAAGGGACCTTAAAGCTCCTCCAGCTCCAACCCCTGCCCCGGGCAGGGACACCTTCCACTAGAGCAGGTTGCTCCAAGCCCCTGTGTCCAACCTGGCCTTGAACACTGCCAGGGATGGGGCAGCCACAGCTTCTCCGGGCACCCTGTGCCAGCGCCTCAGCACCCTCCCAGGGAAGAGCTTCTGCCTCAGAGCTCATCTCAATCTTCCCTCTGGCAGGTTCAAGCCATTCCCCTTGGCCTGTCCCTCCATCCCTTGTCTAAAGCCCCTCTCCAGGTCTCCTGGAGCCCCTTTAGGCCCTGGAGCTGCTCTAAGGTGTCCCCTTGAGGAGCCTTCTCTTCTCCACTGCCCCAGCCCAGCTCTCTCAGCCTGGCTCCAGAGCAGAGCTGCTCCAGCCCTCGCAGCAGCTCCGGGGCCTCCTCTGGCCTCGCTCCAGCAGCTCCACATGTGCCAGCAAAGTCCTGTGTCAGTTTCTGACAGATTTTCATAACTCACTTTTTCTCCCTTGTATCTGAACTAGTTTGGGGTTGTTTCTCCTCATCACTGACAGGAGATGCATCCATGAGCTGCTTTCCCCCAAACCGAGCCTGCCCCTGCCTGAGGCTGGGACCATGCAGAGCAGTATCGATGGTCACAGACCTACTGAGTGAACATGAGGCTTTCAGGGAGACAAAACTGAGTGTCTGTACAAACACTAAACACGAAAACATAAATGTAAAGGTGAGCGCATGGCTTCAAGGGTGTATGCCAGCAGGGGACCCCAAGCACTCCCAACACTTGGCATGTCCTCAGTGCCCTGCAGGCAGCACAGCAAACTGGCAAGGAGACCTTAAATGCACATTTTCCAGTTTGAGGCAATATTTAACAAATTAGCATCCTTACAACTGGAGTACTTGCAAATCACTTTGATGCCCAGGGTACAGGGGTGCTTTGTGATGGCTTGCTGCAATGTGTAGAGGACACAGAGTAATTCATCAATGTATTACAAGTCGCATATTTCTTTATTACTCATCATGTATCCAGGTATGGGCAAAGGGGACATTCTGTCCTTGATGATGTTTGATGAAGTAGGTTTAATCAGACGGCACATTGGCCCCGATAGCATCGTGTTAGCCCATCTATTATTCAGGTTGTGTATCTGCTGGTCCTTGGATTGGTGTGTCTCCCAGATTTTCTTCCCTGTTCATTCTTTTTGGTTTTGTGATCAATAACCTTGTGCTTGGTGTGTGGAAATCTAATAATATTTTGATCTAACAGAAGATGTCAGCTTGCATGGATCTCCAGGATGATAGATATCCTCTTTCTGGAAATAGCAGGGCCACAAATGGGAACTGTTTGGAAGTCTGAAGTTAACACAGTGTATTTGTATAATAAAATTAAAACACCCTGCAAAACACACCCTTGCTTATGTAAAACTGCAGAAATACATGGAAAATGGCAGTAAAGAAGGAGAGAACAGCATACAGGTGATCTAAGCAGGGAACACAGATAAAACCTTTGGTTTGATTCCTATTCTTGCATTGTGATCTTGGTGAGAGCTCATTTTAAACATCTCTTTTCTGTGCTGCTGCTTTTCTGCCTCTTCTTCCTCACCTTTCATTCTGAATGTGTGCTGAGCCTCTGATGTTCCTTCCATCCTCCTAAAAATGTACGGGTCCCTATCAAAAAAGGACCACTAATCTTCAAATACCCTCTTTTGCACTGCTGCTCATCTCCACCAGTTGTCTCTTATCTCAGCCCAACAAAGACCTTCTGTTGGAGCTACTTGTGTGCTTAAAGCATATGCAGAGTTTCTTTCAGAACTGGGGTCTGAGGCCATCAGGAGCCACAAAGGAGACAACCAGCCCCGGGGACACACAATTCTTTCAAAGAAGCTCATCCTGCATTCCCAAACACTGCACAGAGCTCCTTGAAGACAAATTTCAGGTTTTATTTAGGGAAACTGACTTTATTTGGGTTTTTTTTTTGTGTGTTCTCTCTTTCTATGGGAGGTTTTCTGATACTGTAGTGACTGGAAAGGCTCTTGGTGCAGGCTTGTGTTGGAAAATGTGCTATATATAATATGTGCTGCTGTTGACAGAACTTACAGATGACTGAAGCTCATCAACAGTAGCAAACAGCTGGTGTTAGTCAAGATGTAAATTAGTTTTCCATGGCAGGCAGCAAGGCACAAATAGTCATCCCAAAACATAGCAATGAAGACCTACTTCTGTCAGTTAGGATCATATATGACTCTGGGACATAAAGCCTCCTGGTCATATGGGAATGTCTTGCTGGAAACAACAGCTCAACTATGATCTCTTTTGGGTCCAGGGTTCCTTCTATTGGTTCCCACAATTAGGATGGAGCTAAACATTGGTCCCTACAATTAGAATGAGGCTAAATCAGTAAAACTGAATCTCACAGGTCTATAGGGCATGAATGTTTTATTTACTGCCCCGGGCAAGTGTTTCACTGTTCATTGGCCTTTTTGGTTCAGATGCCATCGGAAGGCAGTGCTGGTCCCTAATTATAGACATCTGTGAGTAATGCATTTCACAGCTGTTGTGCTATAACAGCCATGGAGAAGCTCGGACAACAGCCAGTGTTGTCACCGAGTGCTGGATGCTTGTTGATAGGTCTCTGCTTGGTGCAGAGCCCGTGAGTTGCAGCTGCTCAGGCTGGGAGGCAGGAAGGGTGCAAGTCCCATGGGGTAGCCTAGTGCTTGTAGAAAGACCAGATGTACCAGGGATGAGAAGGCAACTCTATCTTCTACACTTGGACAAAGGGATGTTCCTTCCATTGTGACACAACAGCTGAAGTCTCCTGAAGCTGCAGAATTGTAGAGAGAAGAAATTTAATCTAAAATTCCTGAATTAGCCTGAATTTACCTGCAGTCCAGCAGCCAGCTCTGTGGATAACAACAGGAGAAGGACACGGAGCTGCTGGAGCGAGGCCAGAGGAGGCCCCGGAGCTGCTGCGAGGGCTGGAGCAGCTCTGCTCTGGAGCCAGGCTGAGAGAGCTGGGCTGGGGCAGCTGGAGAAGAGAAGGCTCCTGAAGGGGACACCTTAGAGCAGCTCCAGGGCCTAAAGATACAGGAAATACAGGAAAGATGGGGAAGTGCTCTTCATCAGGGAAGGTAGTGATGGGATGAGGGGAAACAGTTATAAAGTGAAAGAGGTCAGATTTAGATTAGATATAAGAAAGACATTCTTTATGAAGAGGGTGCTGATGCGCTGGCACAGGGTGCCCAGAGAAGCTGTGGCTGCCCCATCCCTGGCAGTGTTCAAGGCCAGGTTGG
>NW_009938557.1:136689-137184 GCF_000696875.1 Nestor notabilis
GGGTTAGACCTGGATGAGCTTTAAGGTCCCTTCAACCCAAACCAGTCTGGGATTCTAAGATTGTATGAAATAAGAAGCCAGATGATAGAGAGAAGAATACTGCAAAAATAAAAGGCCCTGGGTGTTATCCCATGTTCATTTCTCCTTGTCACTATGGCCAGCCTTTAAACCCCATGAGGCAGGAAGTACGTATCATACAGACAGAGACACTCTGTAATAAGTCAGTGATGGTTCTGAGATACCCTGTGCCCTGCCTGCCCCCTCCATCTCTCTCTTCTTTCAGGCTCTCTCTTCTTTTAGGCTTTCTCTTCTTTTGCCCTTGCAGCTGTGACTCTTCAAACATCCCTGTCTCCCCAGGCTCTAGAAGTGGCGATGCCTCTCAAATGTAATTCTGCAGGGTCAGAAATAGGTGCAGACTATTAATAGTATGATAACAACCTGCAAATAAACTGAAGGGTTGGGATGTAATGGCAGGGGGGGGGGGGGGGCGCGCGG
>NW_009938557.1:137222-151895 GCF_000696875.1 Nestor notabilis
GCTGTGAGCCATCCATGGAAAACGTCCAAGTCACCATGTGCTCCGACAAGGAAGAATTCAAGCTCAGCCCCCCATTTCTCCCAGCTCCTGCTATTTCTGTCTCCCTTTTGTGTGTGTGTGTTTTAAATAGATACGATCTTTAAATAGCCGTGACTTCAGAGGGTAGTTTTCAGATAAAACCAAGTGATGGACTGTGGTCTCCAGGCTTTCGAGTCCATACTGCCAGTGACTGACGCCCTGAGGCAGTGTCTGACTTATCATAGCCTTGGTCCTAGGATCCAACTGGATCAAAATCAAGACACCCAGGATACAGCACTTGAATTATTTGTTTCTGGGCTCTGCTTTGCTTTTCATGGCTGGGTTACAAAGCTGTTCCGAATTTCTGCCCAGATAGGTGATGAGCATCACTTGGATGAAGCACATCCCTGTTCTTAAGGGCACCTGGAATGGACAGACACAAAACTCCGGACAGCATGTAGGCTGGCTGGAGGCAATGGGCAACGAATGGGTTACAAAGCACTACTGCTTTCAAACACATACGATGGATAATAGTGTTTGTGGTATTTTGTGATTCGGATGAGGAATGTCCAGTCCTCCAGCAGCTTTCACCTGGTTGTAACCACCCTAACCAAAACTTCCTCTGGAGAAACCTCCTCTGTCAGCAACAACTGATCTGTTTATAGGAGATCTGACCACATTTGTACTCTTGAATCAAAACTGAGCTTGTTAAACAGGCAAGATCTGAGTCTCTTCTCAATCAGTCTGTTTCTGCAACCATAAAACAGGGTCAAGAGAGAACAAAGACCAACAGTTCCTTGAAAGCAAAGCCACTTTTCTGCCAGACTGCCTCTGAGTTGCAGAACCTGCTTCCCCCTGTGAGTATCTTCCAACATTTTGGTCAGCAGCTGAAAATATGCTTGAAATGGGAAGACAACTCATAATCTCTGCTAGCTTTGCTGACCAGGGCATTGAGTGATGCAGAAGCTGAATTAAAGGGTGGATGCTGGCTTTAAAAGCTGCAAAACATTGCAGCTGTTAAAAACATCTGCAGTTCTGTACTCTGAAGGAAGGAGGATCCTGTTTTTCTATACAGGGCTTGATGCTGACTGGTCTCAAAGCAAATGTTACGATGTGCAATGCTGTCCAACATGATGACGTGCTCAACTCCCCATGCACCAAGTACACCAAGAACACTCTGACACATCTTCCTCCAACACAACCATTGCTAGAAGCAGGCTTTGGACTGGAACAACATCCATAAACTCTGTGGGACTAGATGTTTGGATTGGTTTGACTGTGTCCCTGAAGGGCTGATTCAACAGTCTGGTTTCTCTGGGCTTGGTGTGGAGCTCACAAGCCTCCCTGCTAGGGTGGAGTAAGCACATATTTTCTAGATGATAGCTAAGAAAATGCAGTTCTCTGGTAATTCATAAAACAGGGACAGAGCAAGAAGTCCTGAAATTCTTGCCTTCTGGCAGAAATACTGCATAGCATCATGCTGTGTGTCTTTAGACGGCAAACTACGCCTTGGCCCAGCTTCCCTATGGGAATAGCTGTTAAGGATGGTATGGGAATGGATGGAGAAATTTTAAGGATGTTATGGTAGCAGCCAGGGGAGGACACTGGTTTTCAGCATCTTTTCCACATAAGGTCCATGAGAGCAGACATGTGCCTGTCTAGCTGCACATTAGTTCCCTTCCATAGGCAGAAACCTGGTTCTCCAGTGCACAAGGGCATGTATGTGCCTAAGGGTGCAATCAGCTTGTTCCTGTTACACTGGCAATGCAAAGCAGGTGAAGGCAAGACCAGTCAGTCCTACCAGCATTCCCCTGTTCCTCACACATCAACAACTTAGTTGCACCAGAGGTTTCTTTCACTTCTGGTAGGGGAATGTCTTGGTTTTAATCATTGCTTCCTAGAAATGAGTAGATGTGGGAAACGATTCACATCACCTCCTTTCCAGGGAGGGCACTGCTGTATGTTCAGCTTGGTGAGGAAATGAGGATCATAATCATATCCCACAAATGAGGAATGAAATACTCTTTGCTCTTACACTGGAGCACTGAAAGAGGTTAATAAGACAGCATGTGGAGGACATGTCAAAGCTTTCAGCTCTCCATAGGTCCTGTAAAGCTGCACCCCCTACTCTGCAGACACATGATGGAGAGATAGATACGTGATCTTAAGGTCCTTTTCAAGTCTAACCATTCTATGATTCTATAAATGGAGACATGAGGACCCCAGCTAGGGGTGGCATTGGAAATCCTTCTCCTTATCCTTGAGGAGAATACCAGCTCCACTCAACTAAATAACTCCTGCTACCAAATGCTGCAGAGATTTGAAAGCCTCCCCTCCTGACTTGCCCCTCCTCAGGTCCCAGATCCTGTGTTGCTGGGGCCCCTCCGGTGTCTCATTAGGTTTCTTTTATTAAGTCTTGATGTACAATGAAGGACTTTGTAGTGAAGTGACAGAGGGCAGCCAGTTCATGTGGGACTCTTTGTCTCGGGTTTTGTAAGAGCTGGTATTGTGAAAGCATTTGACATGCCCACCAACACAAATATAAAGGCAATTTAATGACATATTATATTTAATTGGGGGTGTGGAGGGGGGAAATAAAGAAGAAAGTGCTTGTCTGAATGGGTGCCAGAGGACTCAGGTGGGAATTTATTGTAGTGGCTCCAATTGCCCATAGCAAAGTATTGTGTAGGAGCCCAGCATCCACCACAGAGGTGATTAAAGGTCCAGAGATGAAGGAGGAGGAGTGGTTGAATGGGTTGGGGAGGGAATAAAGCTCCAGGTGGGCTTGAATTCATTCAAGAATCTTATAGGGAAGTTCTGTAGCACATCAGAGCAGGTTATGGAGGGGTAGAGGTTTTGATGCTCCATCACTGAATGCTTGGCCATGAGCATCTCTAAAGCACCTCTAAAATCACAAAGACTCTAAAATCATAGAATCATAGAATTCACAGAATCCCAGAGTGGTTTGGGTTGGAAAGGACCTTAAGATCATCCAGTCCCACCCTTCTGCCATGGGCAGGGACACCTTCCACTAGAGCAGGCTGTTCCAAGCCCCTGTGTCCAATCTGGTGTTGAATGCTGCTAGGTCTCTTCAATTGTATAAAGCTGAGCAGCACAAAACCACCACTGATCTTATGCTGGCCAACACATAAGGAGCCAAAAGCTGTGAATTCAGCTCTGGACTTCATCTATGCTGTGGCTGCAGTGAAAGTTTAAGACTTGAGATGAGGAATGTCAGATATAATTTGGGAAATCTAACTGTTTGCTCAGGATCCTCTCTTCCAGCCCTGGTGGTCCTGTGGGTCACAGAGCACTGTGGTGGCCTCCCAGAGGCAGTGCCTCAAGCAGAGGAGAACTGTGTGAAAGGAACTCTTCAGCAGGGACTGTAGTGATAGGACAAGGGTTAATGAGTTTAAACTGAAGCAGGGGAAGTTCAGGTTAGATACAAGGAAGAAGTTCTTTACTGTGAGGGTGCTGAGGCGCTGGCACAGGGTGCCCAGAGAAGTGGTAAATGCTCCATCCCTGGCAGTGTTCAAGGCCAGGCTGGACAGAGCCTTGGGTGACACGGTTTAGTGTGAGGTGACCCTGCCCATGGCAGAGGTTTGGAACTGGATGATCTTAAGGTCCTTTCCAACCCAAACCATTCTACGACTCTATGATTCTATGATAATATACAATAAAACCACAGCCTTCACCCAAGGCAGTTCTTGCGCTAATGGTGGTTGTTGTGGGATAGGAGGTGGTGGTGTACGGAGGTTCCCAGGAGAGCAAACATGTCTCTCCCCAGTGCTTCTTGAAGCAGAGGTGGTTGATAGGTGTGAAATGATCTTTACTTGCCTAAAAGGCAATATGTATTGGATGAGACAAAGGATGAAAATACATTATTTAATGCCTGCTTCCCTACTCTGCCCTCTAAAAGAAGAAGTTTCCTGTGACTTAAGGTCCTTTCCAACCCTAACTATTTTATGATTCTTTGATTCTCTGACTTCATTTCATGCTTGGGAAGGGAAAAAACTTTAAAACAATCTTCCTGGGAGGTCCCGATGAAACAGGGCTGTCAGAGCAGGCAGGCAGTTGCCCTCCTAATCTGAAATCCAGCTAATTAGCTCCGAAGCACAGTGCTTCAGATCTGAGCAGGGCTCGAAGCTGCTGAGCTTGATATTTCCAGGCTTGTCAGCCCGTGCATTAGAAAAGCAACGAGCTCCATTGGAGAGGGGGAGTGCTGGGCTTAATGAGGCACCCTGGGGCATTTTGGCAGAACCAGGAAAGAGACCGCCTTGATGGCAAAGCCTTCCTCATCCGGCCTCCTGATGGGAGACTGGGATGTGGAGCAGTGCTAACAAGGGAGTAATTCCTCCTCCAGAGGCCCCCGCAGGGATTCATGAAGGCTGGAAGCAGACAGCAGCATCAAGAAGGCTTCTGAAGGAGCACAAGTGAAGAGCCAGGGCATCATCTTGAAGCAGCAGCATCTTCCCAACATCCCAGGGCTTTGAGCTGCAAGAGGATGCGATGACATAGTCTATTGGGGATGCAAAGCCAAGCACAGATGCTGAACCTGATTCTTGTGCTGGGTTTGGGATAGCATCAGCTCCATTTAGAGATTCTTCTCTGAAGATAACTAGATGTGGTAGCAGCCCTGGGGCAAACACTTGGACCATGCCAAAACCTGTGTTAAACCTGAAACCAGGACGTTAAGGGGTGGCAATACACTTAGATGATTCTCCTGTGTCCTCTAAGTTTGGCAGTGCACAGCTACCATTGACTGAGCTTAAGGCAAGACAAAGGCTCATGGGGACGTATGACCTCTGGGTGTAAAAAGACTGAGGGAGTGAGTTTTAGTAAGATACAAATGGGAACCAGTCTAGAAATCAGGTGCCTAAATCCTATTTGAGGTCCAGATTTCTCCAGCATAGAGCTTATCACATCTGGAATAAAGATGTGGAAAGATCTACATCTGTGAAAGATGTGCTGCCTGTACCCAAGGCAGGCATAGGAAAGCAGTCCTGAATACGTCCAAACAGTGCAATTCATACTAGGGCAGTGTGGCAGAGAGCATCCTCCTTGTTCTCTTATATATAAGATCCCTTACATGGCTGTTTCCTATTTCAAACACTTCCTAAATCTGTGCAAGAGATCTTGGTGCCAGGCATGGGAGAAACATCCCCTTTGGGACCTCATCTCGTGCTTGCAAAACAAGCCATGACCATATGCTGTGATCTTTATGTAATTTTTATCCCTTAGCTCTGAAAGAAGAGACAAAACAGGGGGAAAGGAGAGGGCGTTTATTGTGAAAATCACTACAACAGGGGCCATCAAGGAATGATTTTCACTTCAATGCCTCGCTGGAGAAACCTCAGCTCAAAGAAAGGGCTTAACCAAGAGAAGCAGGAAGGCAATATTATTCAGGCAATCTGACATTATGCTTCAGAGAGCATGAGAAGTTCTCATGGGTGGGTGAGAAAGCTGTTTTCACATGGTTGAAGGTATTGCGCAGCTCACCGGCTGCATCCTGGGAAGAGTCCCACCTTCCCAATGAACAGCTGCTATCTGAGAAGATGGGATTAAGTGGAACAATGATCTGACTCGACCACTGGATTGTAAGAACTGGCTTTGTTTGAGTACCCGTTCTCTTCCCTTGCCTCCCCCTTGAAAACACACATCAAGACAGATCACAGCTCTCTGTCCCACCCAACTGGGAGGTGTGTGCTGCTTGCATTAAACGATAGGGCATGTACAAACAGGTGCCAGAAGTGCTGGACCTTGTTTCAGTTGGGTGTTTGCACTGCTGTGTGTCATGACATTTAGCACAGCTACTGAACTAGATAAGAGACAGAAAGGAAGGCCCTATCTCAGAAAGCAATGAAAGGCGCCTGTGTGTTGGTACTTCAGCTTGAACTCAGCCTGCCACTGTTGCTTTGCAGATCTCACAGTGCATCTTGTGCAGTCATATTCCTTTGGTCGGCAATGGTCTTTCACTGTTCTGCCTTGGCTTTTGCTACAGAGCAACTCATAGACATCAGGCCAGGAATACACTCAAATATAGCCTTAAGACGCCTTGATTTCAATCATGTACAGCCAGTTTGCGTTTTCCTTTAAGCTCTTTTCCTTTCTCTGCCATCAATTCCACCTTAAGAACAACTTCCAGGATGTCCTGTCACCCCCATAATCTGGTGTTTAACATGTCCTGCCCTGTTCCGATCTTGCTCCTTCTAGAAAAGATATGCCTTGTTGATAGGGGGTAAATATTGTTTTGCAAGACTGCAAGGCTGAGCTTAAGCAAGATTTGTAGGGAGGGAACGTACCTTTTGTTACTAGGCCACCTGCTTTAGCTTGGAAAAAAACAAGAGGAGTTCCCAGGGACATCAAACATTTGACTTGATGGTGGATTCAAACTGAGTCACCACCATCACACTGCAGAGGCAGAGGCAAACTCTGACCTACCTCAGGGCACTCAAGCAAGAAAGACCTGGAACCAAACATGAAATCATCAGAATTTTAAGAGCTGGGTAGACCAGAGACAATCAGTCTCCGTTTTGCAAGTACTTCCAGTGTGATTTGGATGTCACTCCCAGTACTCACTGCTCCATATGACTTAAACATCTACCACTCCATTTTGGGTAACATATGAATATCCAAAGGATCTCCTAAGCTTTGCACACTTCCAGCCACCAAATAACCCTATCCAAGCAGGTCACGTCCCGCAACAGCCAAGTCTTAGGCTGTTTGCACCTCTTTGCAACCAGCTTGGCATACGCTTTTGCATGACAAGCACCTTCTGGAGACCAGACTCCATCCAGTAAAGGATTAGTAACAATTAAGTAGCACTTATCAACCTGGTCCTAACTGGACCTCCCCTGAACCGAACAGCAGCCACACTGGATCTTCCCTCTTTCCATTTCTGGGGCTGATTGTTACCAGCTAAACAGCACCAGGCTTTCCCTTTTTCTCTTTGCCATGCTCGTTAGTGTTGTTTCTTCCAGCAGCTTTTCATCTCAATGAAGGCAATTGTGCCTGGCTGACATTTTAATTCTTTCCAGCTGCATCTGAACAAAATGACATCAATTGAGTGGAAGGGTTTGGGGAAGAGAGGAGGGAAGATCCCAGCCCCCATCGTCTGTCCCACAGGGAGGGTTTTGTGCTGAGTGCAGAAGATGCTCAGAAGATGCCATGGAGAAAGGTTTTGATGTCACGCTGACACCATGGTCTGGTCCTGAGGATGGATGGAGCATCTCTCCTATGAGGAATGGCTGAGATTGCTGGGGTTGTTCAGCCTCAGAAGAGAAGACCCCAGGGAGACCTTGTTGAGGCCTTTCAGTTCTTAAAAGGGGCCTATAAGAAAGATGAGGAGAGACTTTTTAGCAGGGCCTGTTGTGACAGGATGAGGTGTGATGGTTTTAAACTGAAAGAGGGGGGATTCAGGCTGGATGTGAGGAAGGAATTCTTTACAACAAGGGTGGTAGAACACTGGCACAGGTTGGCCAAGAGGTGGTGGCTGCCCCATTCCTGAAGACATTCAAGGCCAGGCTGGATGTGGTTCTGAGCAACCCGAACTAGATGAAGGTGTCCCTGTTAATTGCAGGGTTGTTGGACTACATGAGCTTTGTAGGTCCCTTCCAATCCAAACCATTCTGTGATCCTGTGATCCTATTATCCTATGCTGTGTTGCACCAACACAGAAAATCTGGACCTCTTCCCTTGGAAGCTGCGATGGGGGAAGTTAGAGGTGAAGGATTTGCAAGGTCTCTCAGCAGAGCAGTGGCACACATTTGCCTTTACTTAGAGAAAGTTTCCCAAGGCAATCTGCTGCTATGGGCCTATATCTTGGTTTAAGGTCCCCTACACCCAAATAACTGAGGCTGAGTGAGCTCCTGCCCACCCTATGAAGGGTCTGCAGCTGGACTATGCTGGTTAAAGACAGAACACACTGTCAAGCTGTGGATCTGTTCAGCAATACGTAGAAATCCCAGCCATGAACTAAGATCTCTCTGGGTGAGACATTGCACAAATGCAGACTAGAAAGCCTGCTTATACCCCTAAATGTTATTAAGAAGACCAAAGAGGTGGACTCACATAGTGTACTGAAATACTGCTTTATTTTAGGTCTTAAGGTGTTTTAGAGATACTGAAGCTGCCTGTTTCAGAAGCTAAGCCCTTTCACCTAAGCTAGGACAAGAAGAGGTATCAAAAGAAGAATTAAAAGCAAAGAGGTCTTAGCAGCTAGTATTAACCACAGGGAACAAGATCAGACTGGTTCAGTAAACCACAGGACAACACAATTAAGCTGATGCTGGATTAAGGCTGCCCTGAAACCAGAAACTGGAGATGTTTTCTTGCCACACTTGTGTTACAGCAGCCTCATACTAGTGAGCAGGGATAGAAAAGGGTTTGGCCTTTCAGTAGTTCCTCATTCTAGCACCACGCTCATGATCACACCATGGCTTCCAGCTTCAAAACAGTAGGAGCCTTGCCTCCTTGCTTGCTGCTTGGACACATCCTCATCAGGTTGTCCCTTCTTTTCACATTTAGGAAGGAAACATTTTTGGCAGCTACTTCCTTTATGCTGTATTTGGACAGATTGTCCAGGGTCTTGCAATGCCTGATATTTATATTTCTTGGTTGCTGTTTCACATTAAGCATTTTAAAGCCCAGCTCCTGCCTGTGGGCAAGGAGCTTGTACTGTGGTCTGAAGGTGCAACGATGGTTGTCACCAGAACTAGCATGAAGCTACCTGGCTCAGACACCAGTAGCACTGTAGGCGCATAAACTGGATAATCCAGCATCCCCAGGAGCTTTCCATTTCAGCACACAACAGGAGACAGGAGCTGGAGGTGGCAAGGAATTGGAGATGAGGGAGAATGCAAGGGACCACAAGGAAATCAGATGTAGGATATGAAGACAGAAAGTGGAAGAGAAGTGATGGACACAAACACAGCTCCTAGTGAGCTGATAGTCATCATCTGAAACGTCCGTGCTTTCTCTTGCCCCTGTCTCTAAAAAGGTAACACCACTGGGTCTGGAGAGACCATCCCAACATTGGACATGAGACCAAAGTGCCTACATAGGGAACTGAGTTGCTTAAGGTTGTGCTACAGCCTGGGGTAGCTCAGAGACACTCCTGAAAGGTGATTTGGATCTGAGCAGCCCCAAATCAGTTTCTGGAGGTACCTACTACTCTTCATTAACTACAGAATCATAGCATCATTTAGGTTAGAAAAGACCCTTAAGGTCATCAAGTCCAATCATTACCCAAGTTCACCGCTAAACCATGTCCTTAAGTGCCATGTCTCCACTACTTTTAAATGCCTCCAGAAAGAGTCAAGAACGTCTGAGGCCCCAAAACCACACGCCTCAGGAATCTGAGCTGCTTTTAGCGGCAGAAGAAATAGACCAGGGAGGACCACGCCAGTGAAGAAGTGAAGATGTTTTCCATAAAGACTCAGTCCTAAATTACTCAGTCCTAATTTTTTCAGCTGCCTTAGAAACTAATGAGAACAGCAGACTCCCAAAAACCACCTCTGTGTCTTTCTTCTCTGTGGCGTGCAAGACCCATTTTTCTAGGTGATGAGAGGCTTCTTTCAGATGGTGGAGTTGGTGTCTCTAACACCAAGATCAAATAATGTGATTCTGGCAGGTTTTGAAAGCACCCATCCTAACACCTGAGGAAATGTCACTGGGATGTGCTGAACTGAGAAATGAAGGGGGAAAAAGCTGTTTCCAGCCTTTCCCATGATTTTCTCTTTCTTTAAGGATGTATTTGAGCAGCTCTCAGCAGGGCTCTGGAGCTATGAATGCTGCCAGGATTCTAATCTGCTGCACAGCTTACGGTGTCTCCACAAATCCATGCAGATCTTGCCATCAAAACTGAGCTTCAGGGCACTTACTTATTTATTGCATTATTCTACATCCTCACGATGCTAACTTTGAAAGGAAGAGGCACAGAAAGGAGCAGAGGGTGAAGGAGATAATAAGCATTTCCTGATATATAAAGGGCTGTTTGTTTGGGGTTTTTTAACTTGCAGAAAGGATCTCTGCCCAGCGAGTCAAATTCCTTGGGGGATTTAAAGGAATGTGACACTACCCCTCTGTTATTTCACTTAGAGGCCTTGCACCTCAGGCTGTGGTTTCTTGATATGTTTTCTTTTGCAGCAACAGCATCTTAAACAATTGCCTCCCAGCCCTTTTCCATTACCCCTTCCCAAATGTTTGTTCCTGCCATATCATGGTGTAGTGCCACAGAGCTGTGGATGGGTAGGGTAGGATAAAAAGAACCAGAGAACTAACTGATTATCCCCCCAAAACCCTGTTTTGGCTGTGCTGCTTTGTTGGATCCATTCCCTGGACCAGCTCTCTGCAGAGCAGCTGTGCTGGCAGGGGAGAAGCGATGGCATGCAGCAGCAGGAAGGAGAGGCAGCAGAAGGAGGGAGAGCTGAAAAGCCATCAAAGACAACGTACCTTGAAACTAAAGACTCAATTAGTGTCTTTTTGTGCAGCTGCTCCACAGGAAAAAGATGGTAAATCACAGGTCCTGCATCTTTCCCATCATGCAACCATGCTTGGAGCATCTGCAGCATCAATGCAGAGCTCTTCCCCATCTTAGGGACCCTGCAGGAGAGGAGGAAGGACCAGAGTGCTCTGGGATCTACATAAGAAGGAATTTTGGAAAGACTCAGATCAAGACCTGTGCACCTTTAAGCCACATCTGTGCATTTCCAAGCCCTGGATCTAAGGAAGGCTTTGCAATAATACATATGGAAAGGCAAATAGGGTGAGCACTCTAATGCCTCTGGAAATGTCTCCAGGCTCCTAAAGTCAGTGTAGAAATAGTCTTGGCTATTCCAACAGATCAGCAAGGTGGAGATAACTGAGTGGTAGGAGCTGCAGGGGAGGAGGATCTGATGATGCCACATGAGCTCCTGTGAAGGGCACCAAAGGAGGGGATGGGACACAGTGAAAAATGACGATGTACAGCAAGCACAGGGGCAGTTCTGATTTAGGTGCTAAGATGAATGAGGCAGTGGTGGAGCTGTCTGAGGAGAGAAAGGACTTTCTGCCTGTCCGTCCCTCAGTGAAGAGCAGAAGTGCTGGAAGGGGAATGGAGCATGGCTTTGCAGGATGCTAATGAGGCAGAGGTGATGCTGTTTGATCTAGAGCTGAATGTGCTTAAAGGACCCTTCAGGGATGATCACTCAAAATGACTTTCAGAAGGCGCCACTGGGACATTCCTGGCTCTGCACAGCATGATACATCTTCACACAGTGAGATTGACATGTGGGTGATGAATGTCAACAGTGCAGGAATTCTCTTTAAATAGAGAAAAGTAATTAACTTTGGAAACAAGGATTGGGGCTGAATGTTGAATGGGTATGTTCTGTGGAGGGCTGGATTTGAAAGGAACTGGGTGAGATGGGTGTGCAGCACTCGTGGCTATGTATCCCCACTGAATGTGAGCTGGAGGTGACTGACTGTCCCAAAGCTTGGTGGGACAAGCCATTAGAGTCACATCTCAGGAGGTCCCCAAAGTCCCATTTCTGACCCCAGGAATGAGATGTGGAGGTAGAAGTTAGTCCTTAACTTCAAGCTCAAGCGCTGAAGTTGCAAAGCACTCCAATGGGAGAAAGACTTAGCATGACAAGGGAGAAACTGCTGTACATCTATTGGATAGAAGCATGTCTGTGCCTTATGATCTTACCATTAGAGTGTGTTTTGCAGTTAGCACTTCCCTGCTTAATACACATGAATATAAAGAAAGGGAAAACACATAAAGTCCTTCCACTTTATGACAAGGCCACCCAGACAAGCTGGTTGTCTACTGGGTGCCCCAAGCTATCTTGCATATTTAGGCATAGCTAAGGTTACCAGCACAGGGTTTGTGCCTGTGTTAGGAGGAGACAAACCTCCTCCAGCTTTATCAATTTGGTTTTGAGACTGCTTCAGCTGCAACACCACCCCTGTTTCAATCCCAAACCAGTTTTCTTCCACAACCAGTTTGTTATGCTAAGCAACAGCAGTATCCACACACTTACTGGGAGGTCCTTCACAAAACACAAGCATTTATCCAAATAAGTAAGAGTAACCTAATGTCTTTCCCTTCCACTTCAGAACACATTGTTCCCATTAAACTCAGAGGAGGGTGCTTCACTGTGATGCAATATCATGGGGAGAGAGGAAAAAAAAGGCTTAATGGATAAAAACATACCAAATTTTTTTCCAGGGTTCGTGTTTTAACATCTTGTAGCTCAAAAATGCCTTCATTGTTTTTAGGCTGTTTTAACATCATAATTTTCCTTTGCCTTCTGTTTTCAACCCAAATTGATTTTGAAGCCAAAACTACATAAAAAGTACTATAACTGAAAGGCAATTACACCTTTGCTCAGGGGATGCTGTTGCCTGTTCAAGATTCCTGGCTGGTTTTGGCAGCAGCCCTGACATTCGTGTTGGTGGGTGGATGTGAAGGAAGACACTGCTCCAATCTGAACAAGCAAAGATTAATGTCTATCATGACAGTCCTATTCAGTACACCTATTGTCAAGCCAGCTCATGATCGTGCTCTGAACTGCTCTCTGTTGAGGTCTCTCTTCTCTTCACTGTCAGTACTTTGGGTGACTGTGCTCATGACCTGAGCTAAGGTTCTGTAGTAGACAGAAAAAGGGTTCCTGGGGAAGGTTTTGTCTTTCTGTACCTGAAGGACTCAAAGGCAGTTGCTTGGTTTATGCCCGTGGAGATTTCTCCTTTTTTCCTGCAATCTCTGTTGGTTATTTGAATAGATGCCAGGGTATGATTCAGATCACCTAAGTTTACAGGTTTAAAAGAGATCAGCATTTAGTCTAAGTATTCTCTCTGTAGGCAAGGGAAAGAAGTTAATTCAGCAGAATTAATTGGGATACATACACTAGGGTAGTTTGAATCAATCTGCACAAGCACCTTTCTCTTTCCACCCACTAGAAAAGCAGCCTTGGACACTTGGACTAGTGGCTTCCAAAGACAAAGCTATTTTCTATTCCAGTATTGTACATTTCTGCAGATCTTTGTTTCCTGTGAGTGCTCAGAAAGCTGTTACATTACCTTTCAGTGTACTTCTCCTATCCAATTATTCTGTTCACAAATGTAGATAGTTGGGGTTTTTTTTTATGATGGGCCAGAAAAGGAAAGACTTTCAGGAAACAGCAGGGGGATTGGTTTAGAAATATGAAAAATAGAATAAATTTTCATGGTTTGGAGCAGTGTTGCAGTTAAATTTATGCTTTTGTCAGCTTTCTGTTGTGTAGTTCATCATTTGGAATTCATTGGGAAATTACTTGCCCTAGAGGGAGAGTGACCAAACTATGGGTTATAGTCCTGAATCTTAACTCAATTCAACCTCTTTCTGAAGGCTGTAGCAGTTTATATCAGTCAGGAAAGGATCCTACCTCAGATACCTCAGTTAGAAATCCATGACAGGTAGGATAAACTTGGGCCTTGCTGGCTAGATGATCTCCAAAGGATTCAACACAAGTCCATCAGAAGAAACTGTTAAGAAATATGTCTGAGTTTGAAAGCCCTGGGCTGGTCCATAAGGTGGTACCTCCCCATTCTATAACTTAAAGAAATGAATAACAGGACTGCAGGGGGTCATTCCAGTCAAGGTCTAGGGAGCTGTCAGCAGAACATCCCAGCAGTGACAGAAAAGCAAATTTCCATCATTCCATCCTGACATCTTGGTGCTACCATCTCAGATGGATGAAGCTGCAATTTCAGACTTCAAAGCATGACTCTAGTGCCTGAAAAAAGCTTGAGCAGGAAGTGATTCATTTAGGCTCACCCATCTCTGGATGTCTATCCTCCAGGGAAGGGAAGCAGAACCCTCTGTTAGCTTGGGTTATTCTGGTCAGAACTTGGAGTGACACCAACATTACTGGTGTAAAATAGATGAGGCTCTGGTCAGATCCTCATAGTTTCTCAAAAGGAGCCACTTGTACTATCATGGTAGAAAGAAAATGAGACCCATCTCCTTAAGAGTCCTCATCCAGTATGACCTCTTGGTTCAGCACCATGTTTGACATGAGTTCAATACCACGTTCAATGCAAGTTCAACACTGGGATCAGAGTTCCCTCACCCTCCTCTTCATGAAGAGCTAAAGCCATCACATGCTCTACACGGTGCAGCTGCAGCAGCTACACCCTTTTCTTCACCCCGAACCTTCACCCTTGCTCCTACACCATGAAGTTGTTTAGTTGTCCACTTCCTATTCATTTCAGCCACTTGTGTGACCAATTCTGACCAGTGAATATTTATTAATTCCTGGAAACTGTCTGAGACCTTCCACTTTCAGAGTATCAAGATCAAACCAAGAGCCTCCAATGTAACAAAAAACAAATGGAATCATAGAATCATAGAACACGGACTGGTTTGGGTTGGAAGGGACTTCGAAGTTCATCCAGTTCCAAGCCCCTGCCACAGGCAGGGGGACCCTCCCCTAGAGCACGGTGGTCCCAGAAAAAAAAAGCGTTTGAACACTGCCGGGGATGGGGCAGCCACAGCTTCTCTGGGCACCCTGTTCCACATACATTGTAAGTTTTGTTAGTTCTGTTGGTAGAGGCTTCTTTTGTCTACAAATCCTTAATTTTGAGCTAAAGGATAAGCTTTTCCAGGCAGCAACCCCCCCCCCCCCCCCCCCC
>NW_009938557.1:151926-154052 GCF_000696875.1 Nestor notabilis
GTGGATAAGCAGGCATGTACTACACAGAGCAAGGACTCACCATGCCCTTGGAAGAGGGAGACAATGAGGACCACACACATCTTCCATTGAACCCTGCAGCACCCAGGTATGAAAGGGACAGGGCAGGGGGCACTGGGCTCTCCATGTGGCCAGTGTTGAATGGATGGAGCTGGCAAAGCTGGGTTTCACCAAGGCAGGCGCTTGCAAGCAGCAGCTACTTTTGTTTATCGAGTTCCTTGCAACCGTGTGAATTAGAGACTGGATCATTAGCTTCACAATGAACCAGAATGCTGATTTATTTAATGAATGTAAATGGTCTTTTGTTAGCTAATTAAATTAGGGAAATGAGAAGTATTCATTACAAAATGGATAGCAAGGAGGGAAAAAGCTTCAGTACTCCAGTGACAGCTGTAATGCTGGTCTTCCCATGCCCGTGCCTCTCTGTAAAAGCCTCTAACCAAGTTTCTGTCCTTGAAGGAAGGCTATTACTACATCATCTGTATTCACCCATGGGTTACTGGAGGTCTGTAAAGGTCCTGAACCAAGACAAGTGATGGACTAGGCTTCATTTTCTAGTTACTCCTGTGTGTACTCCTTGAACTCGTATCAGTGTAAATACAATCATTTGCATAATTAGTAGTGCAATGAGCTATAATTGCCAATCATTTCCACTTGCGTCTACCAGGAGTCAGTTACTGAGTGCTTTGCAAATTCCCTGTCTTGAAAACTCCTATTCCAGACTACTTGCTTATGAAAAAACACCATGGTCCTTCAGCAGTCAAGTTCAGCATCCACTAATTCCAGTCCTAACCTTATAATGCTTAATTCAGAGATACAAAAAAATTGCCTTCAAACAAAGGCTCACACAAGTGATCCCCAGCCATGGGTTTTTAGGACTGTAGAAGACCCAGCACTGTAGTAACACCTGATTCTGGTTCTGTTGTAGCAGTGTTATGAGCTCTCATGCTTTGGGACAACACTGCAGAGGACCTCAAGGTTTCAAAGACACTGAAGACTCTCTCACTAAACAATATTTGGCAATATTTCAGCTTCACAATGCTGAATTCCCAGTGAATTCCTTACTCCATAGACGCTGCTCATCTCAGGAACCCCTTCTCCCAAATAACACAATGGCAGCAACAGGAAACTTCTTCAGATACCACAATGGCCAAATGCTGGGCAATAAATCTTAACAATTCCTTTCAAATGAGGCATGGGTATGCTTAAGATAATAGAGCTCATAGAGGAATGGCATTTATTCCATGCCAAAGAACATAACTAAAAGCCAAAGTGTCTTTTGACAGGTTTATAATCCACCTATGTGTTGCCATCCATGTAAGTCATACATTAGTCAAGCCATATATTACTCAAGACTCCTTTTAATAAGCAACTTAAAGACTTTTAAGAGCCTTTTGGTAGACTATTAGGAAGTAAAGCAATAACAGCAATATCACAAACCACTGTCCATCCAGAGCACCAACAAACTGATTGTTATTCTCAGGAAATAAATCAAATATAAGACTTCAATCTTCAGGGAAATAAGTTCAATCAATTAAACCATGTAAATGACCAAGGTTTTCAAATCAAATAACTCATCACAAAAGGCCACTCCTCACCCAGGGGTTATGGAGGAAGCCACCACATCTGTAACTGTTATTAACAGGAATAAGTCTGTAAAAAGTTAGATCTATGCTTGAGTTTTCTGGGCTATATGTCTACATGTGAGGCTGTAACTGGAAAGCAGTGATGATTAATATGCCTGATTAATTGCACTATTAGAAGACAGGCAATGCAATTACAGGGTCTTTCAGACATGCATGATCCTCCACTCCATCACCAACTGAATAAAACAAACACAAACAGAATTAATCAAATTAAATGGGAAAACCAAGTTCAAGTAAATGCATGGAAAATGTCAAAGACAGCTCCATTCTGGGTCGCTCTAATATCAGCAAGTGAAGTGTAAAATTAAAAAGCTGAAGGAGATAAATGATGCATCTCACAAAATCAAAGGAATCTCAGAGCACAGACTCTTACAGCTCCTTTTGGTCTTCAGCCTGGCGGTGTGGCGGGAATCATAGAATGGTTTGGGTTGGAAAGGACCTTAAGATCATTCAGTTCCAACC
>NW_009938557.1:154255-166612 GCF_000696875.1 Nestor notabilis
TCCCTGATGAAGGTCCCTCTCCAGCATCCTTGTAGCCCCCTTCAGACACTGAAGCTGCTCTGAGATCTCCAGCAGCTTCTCTTCTCCAGGCTGAACAGCCCCAATGTTCTCAGCCTGTCTTCATGCGGGAGGTGCTCCAGCCCCTGATCATCCCCATGGCCTCCTCTGGACTTGCTCCAAGAGCTCCATGTCCTTCTTACGTACAAGGTGGATAAAGCCATACTTGAGTAATTTTAAATGAGATCCACCTGATTAAGAACCCTTTTCTCTGACTGTGCCTTTCCTCCCAATGCTTGAGGTCAGAGATGTTCATGAACTAACTGCCAGAACAAGGCACTTGCTGATCCTAAGGATGGGTATTGAGAAAGCTGAACACAGTGATAAATGTCCCTATAGCAGTGTCCTTGGACATCTGTTTTACGGATGAGGAAGCTTTTCACCAGTATATCTGACATTCATGAAATTCCTTAAACACTTGGAAATGCCTTAGATACTTGCATATTGTTCCCTGGCCTTGCTTAACCATGCAGTAAACAGGAAGATGGGCTCCTGTTGGTATCTGGGCTTGATCTGGAAGGATATTGTGATAAGAATCATCCAGGGTATTGTCCCAAAAGATTATGCTGAGCCAAGCAAATTGGGACTTTTCCCATCCCACAGCCATTCAGGCTGAATCAGCCCAACATTTCCCTGACCATAGAGTTTTACCACATGCTGTGTGGGGATAGTTGTGCCAACATTGCCTTTCCCCTTCCCTGGCTGGATATAAAGGCAATTCAAGCCAAGGAACTCTGGCTCCTTGGAATAAATGGGAAATGTTTTCTAAATATGGGAAATAGATGAACCAAAAGGAGTGCAGCTGGGTTAAATATTGTGCATGATGCAACAGTACAAGCAAGGCTGAGGAAAAGGAAGGGAAGTAAGAGCCAATTACATGGAAGGAAAGTGCTCACTGCCAGCAGGCATATGTCAAAGGAGCTCTCTGTTTAAAGGCATGAAGAAGCTGTGCAATTGTAAGACCCCCGTTCCTGAAGAGAATTAGTTTTAATCAACACTGTTGAAACAGGGAGGGGTTTTAGCATGGAAAAGAGGGGTTTTCTCCTGCTTTACCAACACCCCTCTGGAGCTGGACCATGTTTTGCTGTGCTCAGGTTCCTCTCTACAGGAATACAGTACTTCCTGAGCTCCCACCATTCCCACAATGTTCTCACAGTCACATTCTTCTTTATGTGTTTTTAGTACAGGATTATTAAATCACTCAGAGGCTGGAAATCAGTGACAGGGAGGGTCACACGTCTGTAGGCTTGAGTCCAAGTTTCCAACTAATGACTGGAACAGAGGTATAGCAGTTAGAAGTCCCTTGGAGACTGATGCTGGAACAGCAATGGCATTTTGCTGGGAAATCAAAGGTGTGAGACTCAAGTTGAAATCCATTGTGGTCAAATCCAGTGAGCAGGCAGTTAGCTGTGAAACAAAGGAGCCAAAGGTGTTATATTGCCCATCCAGCACCTTCATATGCTCTTGGCTACTTCTTTTCCCTTAAGGGCTTATTCTTGGAAAGTGTATTTGAGAAGGACATTTGGTTGCACAAGAAAAGTCTGCTGATCTAATAGGAAAGGGTGCACTGACCTGAAGGTCTAGACAGAGGTAACAGAGAAGTGATTTTCTGTTGGAACATATGACCTTTTTCTTTTGGAAATGAAAAATCTATGTTTTCTCTCAAAATCTGCTTAGGCCAATTATGATTTACTGGGTTCAGTTCAGAAGAGAGGGCAGGATAGAATCGTAGAATCACAGAATCACAGAATGGTTTGGGTTGGAAAGGACCTTAAGATCATCCAGTTCCAACCCCCTGCCACGGGCAGGGACACCTCACACTCGACCATGCCACCCAAGGCTCTGTCCAACCTGCCAATGCCTAACAAACTCCTCTGAGATGGACATTAGGAAATCAGGGTCTTGTTTGCTTTCATTTCTCTGGTGTTTCATATTGAAGATCCAAGGAAGTGTCCAATCTTGCTCACCTGAAAGACAGCAATTACCAGAGGATGGGGACAAATCTAGATAGTCATGAATGAAGATGGAGATGAGGAAAGGGGTGTCACCATCAGTTCCTTCTCACAGGCAGCACAGGATGTACGTTGGGTGTTATGGAGGGAAAAACCAGCTCAAGTTAAGTTCTGGACCTTTTAACAAGAATTTAATGTGACCATGCCCAGCAGCCATCAGGGTTAAAACCTGAGTTCTTCCCACTGCATGTGCAACAAGTGGCTCTCTCACATCCCAGGGACGTGGCTGCCCTGGCCCAGCACAATTCACAGTCAGTCAGGGTTTGATTTTGCTCTAAGCAGAGCTCTCTCTCACAATGAATCCTTTGACCTCACTGGGCTCCATGACGTGCGCCTCGGCAGTTTTCGAGGCCTCAGCCAAAAGCATGGGAAAGCTGATGTTACCCTCAAGGGCATTTCTACATAGGAAGACCAAGGGATCTTGAATGCTGCAAGAAGGCCACACTTTCAGTGCCATGAATAAAGCCTCTGTCAGCAAAGAGTCAGCAAAGAGCTCTCTGACACCTCGGGGCTTTGCTGTCGTCAGTGCGAAATTAACTGCTTCATCAGGACAGATAGTGTAGATCTGTCCCTTTTTACTTCTCTGAGTCCCCACTGGGGAGATTTCATTAAAGCAATGTTAGACCATGGGTGTTAGCTGCATTTGCAGCATATAATTAGCTGGGAAGGCTGAAAAGAAGATATCTGCTGTAACCTTGGCCACTGGGCTGCAAGTCGCTGTGAGCAAATTTTAAGGGAGATGCTGCAAGGGCTGTGGAAATAATGATTTCCTCCCCTGAAAGCCTATGGAAGCTGTTCTCTGCTTCCACAAGGATTTCTGGGAATGATGGATCTTTAATTAGCAGATCCCAGATTGGGATCTCACTATTTCACAGCACTGTGGGCTGCTGTGCGACTGATGGTTAAGTAAAGGGAAAACAAGGGGCTGTCCCTAGGGACATTCCCACTGACCCCACAGTGGGGACGGGAGCCCTAATTGGAAGGTAAGAAGATTTAAGACCTGAGGGTATGGATGCCTTCGGTCTGTATTCAGGGCACACATTTGGAAACCAATTATTCTTGACAGCCAGGGGTGATTCAGACCAAACTATCTCAGTCTGCAGACTGGGGTGAAGCTAGTGCCAGCCATGAACACTTGAAAAGGTGATTTTAGGGCACATCCAGGGGCTTCTATCCATGCCTGTTTGGAGCAGCAGCTACCTCCTGAGATCCTTTCCACCCCAAATTATCCTATCATAGAATCATAGAATCCCAGGTTGAAGGGACCTCAAGGATCACCTGGGCCAGCCTTTCCAGGCAAAGCATGACCCAGACTAGATGGCCCAGCACCCTGTCGGGCCCAGCACCCTGTCCAGCCCAGCCTTACCAGTGTAAAACGCGGGGGGGTCACTACTTCCCTGGGGAGGTAACTCCAATGGTTGATTGTTACCAATGGGAAAAATTTCTCTCTTGTGTCCAGTGGGAATCTCCCCAGGAGTAACTTGTGCCCGTCTTCTCCACGCGATTCCTTGTCAAAAGAGAGTCTCCATCTCCTCTGCAGCCCCCCTTTAACTCCTGGCACACGGGATCAGGTCTCCCTGAGCCTTCTCTTCTCCAGGCTGAATAGACCCAGGTCTCTCAGCCTTTCCTCACACACTGCCCAGTCCTTGGATCATCTTTGTGGCCCTTCTCTGGACCTTCTCCAACCCATCCACAGCTTTCTGTACAGCAGGACTAAAACCTGAACACATTATTCCAGGGGTGGCCTGACCAGCACTGAGCAAAGTGGGACAATAACGTCTTTATCTCTGCTGGTGATGCCCTTCTTGATGTTCCCCAGCATCATGATGACTTTCTTTGTCTCAGCTGCCCACTGTTCACTCCTAAGAAGCTGGTGTCTCCCAGGATCCCCAGGTCCCTTTCCCCAGAGCTGCTTCCAGCTGGGCAGATCCCAGCCTGTGCTGCACTTGGGGTTGAGTTTTCCTAAGTGCAAGGCTTTGTTAAACTCCACCACATTCTTGTCAGCCCACATGATCCGGTGAAAGGTGGGACCCTCAAGCTGAATTTCTCCCTTTCATGCTGACAATTGGTGGGAGCTAGGCACATCCTGAAGACACCAGGGAGGAGGATTGGTGTCAGCCAGTGTCAGCCCCACACACTGAGTCAGCAAGCCTGCACAGGCACTGCTGCTGCTGGCTACACAAAGGGCATGAGATGACATCTCTTTATGGCCTCAAAGGCAGTTTGGGTCCTGTAATGCACATCTGCACTGCACAGGCCTGAGGGCAAATCCTTTTTGTGCTCCTTAGGCTGTTGGGTCTCCAGATGTGGGCTCCTGCAGGATCAGGACATTGGGCATCCTCTGATGTTTCATTTAGGTCCCATTTTAGGTGCACCTTGGCTTAAGGATCTTTAAAAGAAGACACAATTCTTTTTGGCAAAACGTTCCATTTGATGTGTCTCGTTTTCCTACACAAAACAGAAACATTTTACACTAAAAGACACTCTGTCATTTCACAAGTTCATTGCTGGTGGTTAAAGAGCTCTCGGTCTATTGGTGTCATGAGCTGCAAATGTGTTATTCACCTTTGAACTGAAGCTCGGCCTCAGTTTTCCCTTTGGATTCCAGAGAGGAGCACAGTCTGAACTCTGATGATACTCCCTCAGTGAACTCTCCTGACACGGCAGCTGATGGTTAAACAAACAGGGCTCCCAGTGTGAACTTTGCAAAGGAAAAAGTCCTTGTCCCACCACTTAATCAGCAGAAGTGCCCAGCAGAAAACACCCCGCATGCTCAGACCAGCCTTGAGCAAAATGCTGTATTACAACTGCCATCTTCTCACCGTAACCTTTGCAATATGATTGTTTGAAATTCGGATGTGTCATTGGCCTAGCAATTTATTAGCTTGTAGTCAGTAGAAAGTAAAGGGTGCTTCTCAGCAAAAACAAACAGATGCTGCCCATGTCAAGCACCAACCAAACTGATTCTGCTCTTAGCTTGGATATTGCTCCTTTTCATAGAGTCATAGAATGGTTTGGGTTGGAAAGGACCTTAAGATCATGAAGTTCCAACCCCCTGCCACAGGCAGGGACACCTCACACTAGACCATGTCACCCAAGACTCTGTCCAACCTGGCCTTGAACACTGCCTGGGACAACGCATTTACCACTTCTCTGGGCACCCTGTGCCAGCACCTCAGCACCCTCACAGGGAAGAACCTCCTCATATCTAACCTGAACTCCCCCTGTTTCAGTTTGAACCCATGACCTCTTGTCCTATCACCAGATCAGCTGAGCCAAACCAGGTTTGCAATAGAAGCAGTGTCTTACTACCCACCTGGTAAAGCCAGAGAAAGTAAGCAAGATGTTGGGTGCATCAGCTTCTCTAGGGCTAAAGTGAGAGCACCAAACCTTCAAAACAAGCCTCTTGCACTTAACTAGACTTGTACCATTTACCACCTCTTACTTGTAGGGTAGAGGTGATGCCAATGAAGGGGGAAAAGGTGCTTATTTCCAAGAGATAGGGAGAGAAAATGATATGTGGAGAGGAAGGCTGAGATCATGCTTGCATCCTGGTTTAACTATGCCTGTTGGCCTGGTAGGGCAGCAGGTGTTGCACGAAGCAGCATGACTGGACAAGATATATTTTCACTGGAAATCTCAAGACTAAACCTTCTTCACTCATTACTTCACTTCCTTCAAACAAAAACCTTTGCTCACCCAAGAGCTGAGGCTGTGACGGCAGCACTTTCTTATCATCCAGCTTTATAAATCAGCCAAAACATTGGTACATCTCCACACTTACGTTTTGTTTCCCCCTCTCATGACTATTCAGGCCCTTCCATGACCTTTATTCTTCTATTATGTAAGTATTTTGCAAGCATTTACAAACCCAACGACAGCAGAATTTTATCTTGGCAAAGGGAGCCGCAGCAGTGATTTTGCTTTCTGCCTTTATCAGCTGACTCCAGCCTAGAAACTTCGCAGCCCGGGGTTAATCTTGCATCTCATGAACTTCATAATCTACGGGCAACAGGTCAAAAAAGTTCACAACCGTTTTTATCCACGTGGGTAAATGCAAAGTTCACTACCAGACAAAGAAAAGAGCTCTCAAATAGAGTAGATGCAACAAAACAAGACTCCAAGGGGCTCCTTCGGGGGTGTTTGGCTGCATTGGAAAGGGTAGGCAGCATCTTCACGCCACCTTTTCTGCTTTTACCTCCTGCCTGATGAGCCTGAAGGATTTCTTGTCACAGGAATCACTCAAGAATAACTACTACATGGAGAAAACTAGCTGGGTTCAAAGCAGGATTAGGTATTTCTAAGGGGAATGAGAAGTGACAGAACTAGAAGGATTTAACAGGGCAAAAAGAGAGATCAGAGATGTGGCAGAAACTAAATGAGATGGTGAAAAGTTCACAAGCACCATAGATGTTGATATGCTCTGACCACCCGTGAGCTGCCTCTGTGCTGCAGGATCTGACCTCAGGGTGGGCTGTTCTGGGATTATACCTTGAAGCAAAGCCCTGCACCTCCCCTGCTTCCCCTGAAGGCATCAAGGTTCAGGTGTTATCCAGGACACAGGACAAGGTGGAGCATTAATCTATTCTCATAAGGCAATTGCTTTGTTAACATATGTGGGGCCAAGCTTCGCCCTGGCACTGAGATCTTCAGAAAAGCCAAAAGAACATTTTCTTGAAGAAGGACCTCCTCAAAGAGAAGGACCTTTGTCTCCAGGTATTGATTCATGCAGGCCTCCCATGGCTCTCAAGACTTGAAGGTCCCAACCTTCTGTTGGTACCATGAAGATGTTCAAGACATACCCTTAACCCCAATAATGGTATTTAAAAAGAAACCCCAGAGACGATCCGTGCTGTCTGCAGTGATCTTCATGACTGCAACATGCCACCTATCTTTTGGAGATGGGAATTCCCACTCCCTGCCATATGCATCATCTCGCCCAGGGACATCTCATTTTCCACTGGAGCCTCCAGACATTTTCCATGCTATAAATAATAACATAGCTTCATGCTTGCAGATCCAATGTTGTCTAACTGGACTGAGTGATGTGTGTATTCCCACTACATCTGCAAGGATGTGTAATTACCCTTGAGTAATTTTTCCTGAGGGCATTTCAGGAAGTAAAAGCCATGGTCCCACCTCAAGCTTCTCTCCTTCGGGCAAATTCCCACATATTTCAAAGGGAAGGGGGGAAAAAAAAGCAAGGAGAGAGACTGTTATTTGTTTAATGAATCTGCAGAAGTGCATTTCTTTCTGGGAATCTTATTAAAAGTCCCTTCCTCATGGAAATGTGGCTGGTGAAGTAGGTACTTTGTCAAGTTGAAAAGGAAAAGAGAACAGATCGGAAGTCTAATCACATTGAAACCATATGTGCAGCATATGTCAGCAGTTACAGACAGCTTTAGAAAAAACAACTACAAAACCTCGGCCTCTGACTTCAAAGGGGTTTTAAAAGGGCCAAAATTTTGATCACTAAATTTCATCCCATTAGGGAGAAATCTTGGGGGTTTTAGGGCTTTTTCTTCTACTCTATGTCTGTAGTTCTGCTACAGAAAACTAAGCAGACATCCCTACCATACAAAAGAAATCCTATCAGAGCTGGCTTCCTCCCTGGGACCCTGCAGATCCCAGCACACACTGAGTCAATCTTTTCACAAGCCACAGCTCTGTTTTAAAGCCTGGTCCTGCCTTTGAAAAGTGTCTTTATTCAACAAGAGCACCGTGGGGCTCTGTGTTTCCTGCCTCCCTGAGCTTCAATATGACATGCTCCTTATTTGCTTTTGCAAGGGTGAATGGTCTTTCCAGTTGAGACCAAAAAACTCATTGTGGATTGGAGGAGTTAACACAGACCCTTTTCCTTTTCATCTACAGCACTTACGAGGTGTTCTCTCACAACACTTCAGCATGTAGGTTGGTTGTAACACCCCCTTCATGACCTTGATCTTCCTCTTTATTGATGTGGGGTGTCTTTATTGCAGGAAGGCATGAGTTCTCTGCACAAACTGAAGTTGTTGAAATAGGCCCTGCACAAACACCCTTGAGCTAAATGCTTGGGGACCTAAAGACAACCTGTAAAGCAAATGGGGGCAAATTCTCCTTAGCTCCCAGCTTAACGGTCAGCAAACACCATCTGTGTCTGTAGCAGCCTTTGGTGATAAGTGTCAGGGTTAAGTCCTCCACTGAAGCCTTTGCAGTGCTAAAGCAGACACAAGGCTCAAGCATGGGCAGATCCCAGATCTCCCATCAGCTACAAGCTTTCCCAGGGAGAAGACAAACCCCCTTCCCAATAGGGGTTGGGGATAACACAGACATGAGAGACACAGGAATGTGCCAACAGGAAGGTGTTAAATGCCCAGCAGGATGGGACTCATTGAGGAAACTGGTTCTACAGGGATGGTGCAATCATCTGAGCTCAAACACAACCCTTTTTCCTCCCACTCGTTCCCACCATGAGGCTTTGCTGGGCCAGTTGCAAGTGGCTGGAAGCTGGAAAGAAGTAATCAGAAAGCTCTTGGAAAGGAGTTGGTGGAGGAATCAGTGCAGGGAAGGTGAGGCAGCTACCTGGAGTCTGTAGAAGCAGGGTTGTGCGGGTATGCGGACTCTGCATCATGGAGCCATGGCAAAGGACACGTTTGGGAGGGCACATTGGAGCAGACAGGATGGACAGGGAACAGGAACAGGCCTCTCAGCCAGTTCCAAGCCCACTGAGGTGCTTGGCTGACCCCATATCCTGACGCTGCTGCTGCCCTATTGAGCAGAAGAGAGAGGCACAACTTGACATGGGGTTCCTAAAGAAGCCTGATGTTGCAGACATCACACATTGAGAAGCAAAGATCAAGGGTAGCCTTGGGAAGCAACCTGAACATGTAGTCGCTGCACAGGCACAGTGTACCTGTGGCCAAGGGTTATGGATGGGGCCAATTGAGGGGAAGTTTTTATTAGGCATTGTGAATACAAAGGGCATTTTTGCAGCCCTCCTTAGTGGCAGAGGGGTGCAGGGGAAGGTCAGGTTCTCTCTCAGGCGAGAGGGACTGGGAGCAGAGCTCCTGCCCTTTCTCACGTGGCAGTTCTCCAGCAAGCCCCATGCACCATTCTCTCCTCATTTGATGGCTGTCAAATATGAATTCATCTTGATATCACAGGTAACTTCCCCTAGCACACACTTACCTTTTAAATCTCTACACAGCACCACCATAGTAGAATCCCACCTGATCCTTGCTTCATGTAGCCCTCAGCTTTGCTTTTCTCTAACAACAGCCTCCAGCAGATATACCACCTAAGGGTCATGATCCTCTACAGCCCAAAATACAACTTAGTGATTTTGGATTTTCCCTGCTGCTGTTTTCAAGGCCCATGGGAAAGCCTTCAAGTTGAGAATCCACATGGAAATGCCCCTAACTTCTACTGATTCTTTGAGGCAAGGTACCCCACCAAAGTGTGAATTCCAGCTGCTGGGAGACAAGAAGGGGACAAAGACCTCCTTTTGGTTTGTATTATGACTCATTGCTATTGTTATGCCCTTAAGCTTGCTGTGTTCCAGCAGTGCCAATTCATCCTGTAAAATACATAACATTTCATTTGAAGATCCAGCTTCTAGGTCATCTGCAAACATTTACCTTCCAGTTCGAGAATGAAGGAAATATCAACCACTGAAAGCCATTTATCTTCTATTTAGAGAATGAAGAAGATGTCGACTATTCAAAGCCACTGAAAAGAAGTTTAAAGGAGATTCACAAGGCTCAAGATCCAGGTGAAGTTTTAAAAAAGATTTCTTCTTTCTACATTCCTGGTATTATTCTAAGGAAAAGCTGTTTTGTGGTAGCCTGAATCATGAGTTCAATGCACTCAGGAGCTGAACACGATTCAGTTTTGGACTGAAGATTGGGTCTGCAAGATTGCAGAAAGAAGTTCAAGCAAGTCCAAGGAAAATGAGTTAAGGATGCTGGTTGTGGCTCACAGGAGCCCTATGAAGTAACGCTGCATGCTTGACCTAGAGAAATAAGAGCAGATAAGTCCATACAATTGCTTCACACATAGAACCATAAGCACAGGGAGAAGGGCTGAGCAGGTTTGCAGCGGTGGATGGAGCAAGGAAAGGGGAGATTAAATTTAGCTGGCTATTAGGAACAATTTCCTGAGAGTGAAGACAATTAGGCAGTGGAACTGTTTTGCCTAGTGAGGTAATTACTGCACAAACACTAGATGGATGCCAGCCAAGATGAGATAAGTATAGTGGAAAATGTAGTACAAGGTCTCCTCTGATGAGCCCACAGGGGCTGCCTTTGCTGGCAGCACGCCCGGCCGAGCTGCTGGAGGAAACTTTCCCTGGAAATGGCTTGACACAACAAGGGCTTTGCTGGGGAAGGGAATGCGGGACCAGAGCTGGCTGTCTTGGCAGGGCAGAGACTAATGCAACAACACCCCCCTGCCAAAAAAGCTCAAGAAAGAGCTGAGTCAGGAAATGAAAGTTGAAGCAAAAAACCTAAATAGTGGCTTTCTGGGGGGAGCAACTCTTAGAATCATGGAATCAGCTGGGGTGGAAAAGACCTTTAAGCCCATCAAGTCCAACCATCCCCAGCAGTGCCAAGGCCACCACTAACCCCTGGCACTGAGGCCTCGGCTCCATGGGCTGTGAACACTTGCAGGGACGGTGCCTCCAGCCCTGCCCTGGGCAGCCTGTTCCAATGCCTGAGCACCCTCTGGGCGAGGAATTGTTCCGCCGATCCAGCTAAACCTGCCCTGGGGCAGCTTGAGGCCGCTTCCTCTTGTCCCATCCCTTGTTCCTTGGGAGCAGAGACCAGCCCCCTCCTGGCTCCATCCTCCTGTCATGTACATGCAGAGATCGATCAGGTCCCCCCTGAGCCTTCTCTTCTCCACACTAAACCCCCCAGGTCCCTCAGCCCTTCCCCATCACACTTGTGCTCCAGGCCCTGTTCCAGCTCCTGTGCCCTTCTCTGGACCTCTTATTTGGGTTCCTTAAAGCCCCTTTTTGTTCCAAATGGGGCTTGGGTGTTTCTGCAGCCGTTAAACATGCTGGTTTTTCCCTATTCACTGGCACACATGGAGTGTTTGCAGCATCCAGAGCCAGGAGAGCTCCCAGAGCAAGGGGACAGATTTTTGGAAGAGGCCACACTGCTGAGAGCTGAGCACTTGAACATCTGGGCTGCTGCAGTGTCCCCCAGAAGAAGGAAACGTGGCTAATCCACATTATGGCTATTTGAGTGCTTTTCCCCACAGTGATGTAAGCACTAACACATCAGGGACAGAGACCTTAAACTAATATTCACACTCACCATGGAACCTGCTTACCCATAACAGCACCAGCACATTCTACCCCTCAACTTACATAACCTACAGCTCTGCCCATTTGTCCGTGCAATGCTTCAACTGTATAACAGATGCTTTTCTGGGTCAAAATGAAAGTATCCATAGGATCATGCTATTAGAGGGATTTCCTAGCAGGGAAAGGCCACCCTTCATATCTCCGTGCCCACCTTTTCTAGTAACTAATGGAATGTAGATAACCCCACTGCATGAGGAACTCTTGCTCATGATACTCCTCTTCCTCTGCTTGCTGGAGGAGTATCGTTGACATTGATTCCCAACCTGAACCATTAGGTTTAAAGTCCTCTCCAAAATACATTTTTCTTGCTATGACGATATATGGTAACTCCTTCTCTTGTAAGAAGAGTGAGGGGATGGGAGAGGGATGATGGCTGAAGTCTGGAAGAAAAGGGCAGCATGAAGAAAAGAGCAAAGCAAGTGGCTTGGAGCTGGGAACAGAACATCATGGAGACAAAGAGTGATGCTTTCGGGGTACCCAGGAACCCATCTGGGTACCACACAGGGTAACCTAAGCCTGGGGCTGGGCTCACTCTCAGGTGCCCCTGGGAAGTCCCAGGAGGGCAGCAGTGACTCCTTCTGTTCATCAGCTACTCTATTGCTGGAGCATTCCTGGACCTCACCCTGATATAACCCAGTTAGAGGTTGGCCCAGCTCAAACAACTGGCTGTGTTTAAGGGTATGAAAGATAAAGAAGAAGATGCAGGTGTAAGTGTAGGACACCTACCCAGCATTGCACAGAAAGGATGGGAGTAGGGCAATGCCCAATCTCAGCCCTGAGTTTTACATGCCAGGTATTCTCCTTAACACAACATATTGTCAGGTGCTTTCCACTGGAAATTAGGCCACTTAATCAAACTGCTGTGTTGTCCAAAGGTTTTTATAGTATTTACCCACTCTATCAGCAGGCAAATGCTTGTATTTATTTACCTGCCTCCTTAGCTAG
>NW_009938557.1:166643-175141 GCF_000696875.1 Nestor notabilis
TTATTTCCCTGCCTCTTTAGATAGGTGCAACCCTTTTCAGGGTGGGAACAGAAGGCAACTATTCCCACCACCACTACTGTTGTTTTTAGGGAAACTCCCAATGTGGATAAAGCCCCCAGTAAGCAAACAGTGGGATAAAGGACACTGAGCAGCCCGGGAGGCAGCCAGCCTAGCACCACCCTGCCTTTATCCTTCTATGTTTGACACAGAGTCAGGAAGCAGAGGAGCTGAAGCCCAGAAGATGTGGCTGGAATGATCATTACATGCAGGAGGTTGCAGCAGAGCTGTCCCATGGGATTTGCCCCCATAGGAGCAAAGTGAGGACCATGTCTACCCAAGGAGCATCCTTCCCTCTCCCTGCTCCAGCACTGTGCTGTGTCTGGGCTCTTCCCCCTGCTCCCCAGTTACCCCAGCCTGCTTTGCACAGCAGATGTGTTTTAGAGGGTAAAGGAAGCAGCACATAAACTGTCAGTGTTGCCGTACAGGTTGGGCCTTTCAGGAAGACCAAAGACTAATAGAGCTGACATTGCCCATGCCAGTCTGATGATCAGCAGGGACCTTGCAGTTATCAGCTGGTCCTGCTTTCCACCACATTACAGGAACTGTAGCAGGGAAGACATGGTAAAAATCCTCTGGGAAGCACCAACATACATCCTGAGGCTACACAAGTGACATCTGTCAATAATGATTTGGCTCTTTGTCTCAGTGGGGCTCTCCACCTGCAGGACCTGCCTTGGCTTCCAGGTCTACCAGGAAGACAGCGACCACACTTGCCCCATTCTGCTATGTTGTAAACCAGGGAGAATATCTAGTTTTGCTGGAGCAGAAAAAGACAATGGAGCTGGTGAAGGGCCTGGAGCACAAGTGTGATGAGGAACAGCTGAGGGACCTGGGGGTTTAGTCTGGAGGAGATTCTACGATTCAATTCAGTAAAGTTGCTCCAGTGACATGTTTAGGCAGGCTTTTGCATTGATTTATTGAAAGAAGAGTCCACCATGGAACACTACACAGCTACATTTTTCATCCAGTAGCATCCAAAGATTTCCACATGGGCAAAATCCATCCTTTGGACTGGAGCTGCATTTGGGCAACCTTCAGGTTAGCTTGCAGAAGGCTAATATCCCTCAGTTCTGACAGTGCTGGTTAAAGAAGCAACAGGCTGTTGACTGACTCCAGAGGATGCTTTCTCCCATAGTCCTCATACCCCTTTATCTTCCACCCTCAAGCTCAGAAAAAGATGGAGGACTCGTGTCATGACCTATGGTGCCAACATACCAGAGTTCCTGGGAGGTTAAATGGCTCTTCCAAGAAGGATCTAACCAGTGCTGCCTAAGGCAACCTCCACCAAGCATTTAATATACACTGTGCTGCCCTAGAGATGCAAACCACCCTCATCTCTGCTGTCTCTTCTGCTCCTAAGTATGGTCTGTTCAGACATTTCAGAGATGTTTTTACCATGATCCCAAATTCCTTTCCTGGCTAGTAGCTTGCTTTTGACCTTCTTGCTGTAAAGCAGATGTTTCCTTCTTGAGTGCTCTAGTTCCAGCTGTTTTGGGAGTTGGATTCATTCTGTTTGTCTATGTTGGCTTTCTGGGGTGTGCTTCTCTTGAAAGCAGTGATCATAGAGTCACAAATGGTTTGGGTTGGAAGGGACCTGAAAGCTCATCTGGTTCCAACCCTTGCCACAGGCAGGGACACATTCCACTAGAGCAGGTTGCTCCAAGTCCCATCCAACCTGGGAAGAAATTCTGTTGCTCCTCTTCAAACTGTTCAAACAAGTAAGAGTTGTGTGAGTTAAATCAGGTTGAACACACCAAAGTGCCCGAATAGTGGGAGCTCAGATCGCAGCTCCTCAAAACCCACAATGAACCTTGTCCCTCAGCCATGATGTCTCCCTCCTGCCCATGAACCTGCCATCCCCTGCCTGAGGTACCCAGGAGGTAACCACATGGAACGTCCAAAGGGCTCTCCAGTCACCTCCTTTCTGCCCCAGCTCACCACACAACCCACCATCCTACATGGAAGAAAGGGACCTGCAAGACCTGAGGTTGTTCTTTAATCATTACCTCACAAACCTGTGTTTGATTTCGCTCATATGACACCCATAATACAACCCTATCCCTTATGCACTCCTCTGGGACATGGTGATGTCTCGGCCCGGCATCACTGAGGCAAAACCAAGAAGCAAAGATGCTTCAGAACACTGCAAAGTCATCCCAAAATTGCTTACAGAAGGAAGCAAGAAGTGCTTGTTCATTGTGGGCCCCGTTCATCAGTTGCCTCAGCTCTTGCTAATCTACAACCCAGGAAGGCTTAGATAGGGTAGGTTAGGAGAGTTCATGCTGTGAACTGATGCCTAAGCAAATATAGGCTGTGATGAATAATTAACAGGAGCTGTAATATTGAACTGCCCCACGAAGGGTGGAAAGGAGCAGGGGTAACAAAGGTTTATAAAAAACCCCAGTATTTTCTGACCTTGAGTCTAAGCCTGGACTCTACTTGTTCTGCTCATACAAGCAGAAACCAGAGTTCTCCTTCCAGGGATATCATTAGAGAAGAGAGGCAGAAAGGGTTTTTTTGTGACATGCTTTGATGGGTATCCAGTGTGGTCTCCGTATACCCTAGTTTGCCTTTTGCAGAGAGGCATAAAAAGGGGGTGTAAGGATGCTCAAACCTTGGGTGTCTAATTCAAGGTACCCAAGTTCCCATTTATTGACTGCTGGTGGGGCTGAATCCCCTCTCTAGAGAGCTCTGCCCCAGACGTGAAGTTCCTGTCAGGATATTGCTAGGAGGTGCCTGCTAAAGCCAGCTCCCAAAGGCTACTGGCATGAGAGCAATGCTCTCTGCTCAAGCCAGAACCACCAGGCTGAATGTTTTCCCACTGTGTGCATTGTGTCTTTGCTCCATTGACTCCATGTTTCCTGCCCCGCTGGAAGGATAGGATAGATTAGGACAGGACAGGACAGGAGTCTTCTGATGCCTAAAGGGGCCTACAAGAAACCTGGAGAGGGGCTTTGGACAAGGCTGTGGAGGGACAGGCCAAGGGGAATGGCTTGAACCTGCCAGAGGGGAGATTGAGATGAGCTCTGAGGCAGAAGCTCTTCCCTGGGAGGGTGCTGAGGCGCTGGCACAGGGTGCCCAGAGAAGCTGTGGCTGCCCCATCCCTGGCAGTGTTCAAGGCCAGGTTGGACACAGGGGCTTGGAGCAACCTGCTCTAGTGGAAGGTGTCCCTGCCCGGGGCAGGGGTTGGAGCTGGAGGAGCTTTAAGGTCCCTTCCAACCCAAACCAGTCTGGGATTCAGTGAAAATACAGGAGGAAAGGGAGAACTCTATACTTTCTTCTCAATGTTTTACCAAATAGGCATATTTATCCTATTTAGCTCCTTATTTCATTCCTAGGTTTTTTCATTCCTTCAAGCAAAACACCCCACACTTGCTCCAGCATTTGGTGATAAATGCTTTCAGCTTGGCTATTTAAGTCTCTTCTACTGCCCAAAAAAGACAACTTGCCTTTCATGCTGGAAATGACAAGCCATGGCTCTTCTCAGATTTAATAATGTAATATTCTCCTGTATTTTCTATAAAGAAAACCAAGACACTGGTATAAGAAGTTTCCAGTGTTTCTCATAATGTTTCTACACATGTGGAGCCGTATGGATTAGTGAAGTGTTTTGATCTTGTATTACTCAGAGTCTGGTTTATGTAGTCAAATACAAATGAAATCACAACTGCTTGTGCTCTCTTTGTCCTCCTCCCTCTCTCCCTGCATCCTTCTACCTACCTCTGTGCCTTCCTATCATCTGTGCCATCCTTGCAGTACCTGAATACCCTCCCTATAAATCCAGTGGCAATGGAGAGGTTCCCAGTGAACTTCCTAAAGGTTGTACAAGGGTTGACAAGGTTAAAATGCTTCTTGTGTTCAGGGTCAGGGCTTGAATTTTGAGATACAGTTTTCTTCATGTCTTGATAGGTTTCTATTGGGTAAAATCAAGCTACAAGAGAGTTTTACAGAGAGCATGTGTAGGTCCTCAGCATCATAAAGGTTCCTATGGGATTTTATTCAAGGTTCTAAACCAAGCCCATTGCTGTTGGTTGTGTGAAGCTCTGTCTCATGGGAAGTCCTCCAGCCTTGGGTTTGAGGACTTCCCATGGCTCTCTGCGATCCTGTTCCCTGTGGAGTTTCCATCACTCTTCCTATTTCTTTCTGGTCTGTATTTCTCAAGTTTCAGTCTGGCAAACTAAGCTCCTTAAGCAAGAGAAACAGCTTGTTGGGATTGGGATCAGTTTACGTAGAGGTGCTGGGGTAAAAGACACACAGTTTTTCCAGTATTGGAAATAACAAAGGGTCAAGGCAGGGTCTAGGGAGGAAAGATGGGCACTGGCTTGTTTTTCTTTCTCTCACTTTTTTCCAGTATTGGAAATAACAAGGGGTCAAGGCAGGGTCTAGGGAGGAAGGATGGGCACTGGCTTGTTTTTCTTTCTCTCACTGAGCAATAGCACTTGAAGGAATCACTGAAGGCAGATGTGACCCAATATGTGTATGCAGAGAGCTGAAATAGAGCTGAGGAGCCTCTGTGGTGCCCAAGGCTGGGCTCTGTCTGTAGCTGGTGCTTGGCTCTGGAGCTTGGTTTTGGCATGGGATCTAGTTCTCTCTTAGCCACCACTTAGGGCTGGACAGAGAGATAGGAACCACCAGAGGCCTTCTAGCAGCTACCCTCCCACCCCAGCTATCTCCCTCTCTTCTCTTCTGCCATCCTGTTAGTATTACAGCTCTTCCCATCCCAGATCTTCCCTTCTCTTCCTCCATCTAGAGCAAAGGATGGAGAAGGTAGAGGAGAACAATGGTGGGAATGGTGTCAGTACTGGGAGGCACTAGGGCAGGAGGGGAGTTGAAGAGCTAAAGCTCTTTCAGCCCTCTCTAGCTCACAGTGGTTTAAGAGATGCTTTCTACCACTGGTAGTTCTGGACCCAAGGCACGAGCTGTCTGAATTGAATAATGAATAACCTCTGCCCATCTGGGCTTTTCTCCATGCATGTCCCCAGAGTGCCAGTAGATACATCTGGCTTGCCTACAGGCTGCTGGGGCTTTGGTGGGGATATGTTTTGTTCCTGCTTTTTTCTCCGGGTCAGGATGAGGGAAGGTCAGGAGGACACGGAGCAGCATGTGATGAGCCAAGGGTGGGGTAAGAAGAGAAGAGGACAAGGAGTGTTAGGGGACACACAAGGAATGCTTTGTAAACTGCAGAATTTTGTGGTTTCAAAAGCAAAATATCTTTGCCTGTTTCTCCTTTATTCCTGGTCCAGTGTCTAGTGGCAGCTCTGGCTCTGTGAAAGGCTGGGAGCAGTCTTACTGCTGCTGGTATGTGAAGATGAACTTGTGGTCGAGGGCCAGGCCAAGGAATCTGGCTCTTCTGCCAAGCCCTGCAGCGTCTTGGCTGCTTTGGACACACAGCACTGCAATGAGCATCCCTGTGGCTCAACACATTTAACCATCAAGCAGTATCCGAGGGCATCTGGCTCCAAGGAGAGTGGGAAGAGGGAAGGGACAGCTTGACCCTGCCAGTTTGGAAAATGTTGAAGAATGGCTGGAAAAAAGCATTTTCCTGGTGAGTTGGACACTTTTTGTGGTGAGGATTCACAGCTCCTTCTATCAAAATCTTACCCAGCATATCTGCTGAGACGTTGGGCATCATTAAATGGAAGAGAAGAGCCTCTCTCTGCTCTCTTTAAGAAGGTAATAGCCCAAGTGTAGTCAGACACATCAGATACCTCATTCTCCTAGGCTCATCCATCATTCCCAGGTGTTCTGGCTGCATCTTAGTGCTCCAGAGCTGAACCAGATCTTCTGCCATGTGTGGTTCATGAGCTCTCACCTCCATCAGCTTTAGTGAGAAGCTGAGATGACAGCACAGCATGAGATCACAGGTTAGTATATTTTAGTTAGTGGCCCCTGTATTGTACTTCATGCATGTGTTGATGTGTCGTGTTTTGTCATGTTAATGCTTGCAAAGCTCTTGAGATCCTCAGGACTAGAAAGGATTTGGGGATCAGGTAACTGCACACATTGCATATATACATTTGCTCAGCGGGGAATGGACTTCAGCCCACATTTAAGGGAATTTTAGGCTTAAATGCATCCTGGAGACATCTCAGTTTGTTGCTTTTATGCAGTTCAGCTATGACAGCATTTGCTGTAATATTATTCACTGCTTTATTCACACCAAAACTTAGGAGATCCCCCATATCTGCAGAGTAATACAAGGTGGTATTTTCTTTCTGGTTTCTGTTTTGATTCCTCCCACCTAACACAAGCTGTTACGTGTGGGCTGTAAGCTGCAGGCTGCCTGCTTTGCTGAAAGCATCACTCCTATTTCAGGTAGAGTTTTCCTTGCATACTCTCCATTTCTATTCCATGTCAGCAGCTGGTTTAATTCTGAAGGGTTGGATCTGCAGGGGGGTGAAAGGAGGCAGCCACAAAGACAGGCAGGGTTCTTAGGCTAGGAAGAAAGGAGGCAGCCACAAAGACAGGCAGGTTTCTGAGCCTAGCAAGCCAAAGCAGTCTCTCCTTTCTGTATGCCTTCTCATGGCTTTATTGTCTGCACTGGTCTTGGTTTCCAGCTGCAAGTTTTTATTATCCCAAGAATAATGTTTTGGCTAACAGAGACCTCTCCCTGCAGACGGAGGGAAGGAACAAGCCAAACTGATGCTGCAGATGGAGTTTTGCTTGGATCTGCTCACAATACCAAAGCAAAATAGAGAAAGCAAGGGTTTCTTAGCAGAAGCATCTACTTCTTTCCCCACACACAGTTGACTTTTTCTTTCTTTTTCCATCAAGAAAAAGATAAGTGGAAGAAAAGAAACTCCATAAGTGGAAGAAAAGAAACTTCATAACTGGAAGAAAAGCAGCAGAGGGACAGAGCTTCAAGTCCCCTAAAAGGCAGATTCAAATCCAGTGGCTCATAGCATATTTGGGTCAGGTCCTTTGGAAGAAATTGATAAGATATCCAAGAGAGGCACCTACGGCACCCAGTTATCATGGGTTGTTGTGAGACCTGGGATGGCTGAATGACTCCTCACTTTTTGAACAGAGACATCAGAAAAGGGGGTCTGAAAATGGCCGTTTTGCCTCAGTATCTCAGCCATCAGATGGGATCATCAGCAACACAGCAATGGGCATACGAGGTAGGGAGGACACCAGTTATTATGGCAGTCAGGCAATATGGGTGCCCAGGACTGACATGGATATGGATATGGATATGGAAACATGATTTGGTCTTGTTTCTCTTTGGCCAACTGATGGTTTTGCTGAGCAGGTTCATTCCCTTCACTGTGCAAGCATTAATCCAGAGCAGAAATGCTTCCCTCCATGGTGCACAGCCAGACTTCTGCTGTTGTACTGGGGAGCAGAGTACACAGGATCATGGAATAATAGAATAGTTACAGTTGGAAAGGACCTTAAGATCATCTAGTTCCAACCCCCTGCCATGTCCAAAGTACAATGATTACTGGCCACAAAGAGGCTACTCTGCCTGCAAAAACACCCAATCCTTCCCTTTTCCCATAGTGCTGAGGTCCTCAGTGCTCGATCCTGAGTTATTGTGCTACTATAAACTCTATACTGCACCCCCAGATCCCAGTTGCTCCTTACAGAGGATCCAGATGTATTCCTAGGCTCCACACATTCACTTTTCCACAGTCACAGCTGCATGACTCAGTGCTGCGCAGCAGATTTCATTTCCAAAGCATTTCTCAAACACAAGCTGACTAAACCTTGCCAGACCCCATCCTTTGCCAATTGGACTGAAGGGGCCTCTGAGGAGCACGGCTGCAGAGGTGCAGTTTCATTTGTCATTGTATAAGCTTTTGGGGGGAGGCTGAGAGACAAAGTAAATTGTTCTTCAGTCACTGCTGAGATTTTCTGCCTATTTCTAAGGTGTATTTGCCATGTCTACTTGTTTGGAAAGACAACAGCATCCTAGGTGCTGGTGACAAGCTCCTCTCAAAGTGGGGGAACTCCTGGGCCCCAGTGGAAGGCAAGAAAGGCGATATTTAATGCCTCTCTACTTTTAAAATGTGTGACTGTAAGAAAGTTGATATCCTGTGTCTAAATCTGCAATCCATCTTCCTCGTTGCACCCCTACCCCTAAGGCTGGAGGGAATTAAAGCAGCGGTTGCAGCTTGTGCACATTAACAATTCTGGATGTAATAGATCCAACAGAAAAGCAAGTTGTGGTCTATCAATCAGGCTTGTCATGCCACAGCCCCCTCACATCACATCACCTAGAGACTGTCCTCACGTTGCAATGGTGGTGGCACTGCATAGGCAGATTGGTGACGTACTGGGGACAGTGTAACAGGCAGAAAACATTTTTATTAGGTGCCTTCACAGTTATTACATAGAACCATACAATCACAGATGGTTTGGGATGAAAGCGCCTCCAGTCCCAACCCCTGCCCCGGGCAGGGACACCTTCCACTAGAGCAGGTTGCTCCAAGCCC